>NW_024609857.1:35886168-36182750 GCF_016920785.2 Ixodes scapularis | reverse complement strand
GGGCCATGATGCCTTACCGAGATCTCACCCGGATCTCACCAGGGGGGCACGAGCCCCGATGCCCCCCCGAAGTCTACGCCTATGTTGGGAATTGTATTTATTGCTTAGGTGGTCACCGAGAAACTCCGCACCTTCAAAACGACCAGTATAAAAGGCGGAAACACACGGAGTTCACAAGTAGTGATCGTGGTTAGTGTGCTGTTGGATTGATGTTTGTAAGTGCATTCGATCAATTCATAAATTCAGCTGATACTTGTGGTATATGTAATGTCTCTACATGTGTGTATGTTAAAGGTGCCCTAAAGGCCCAAAGAGTAATGGTGGCGTGAGCAAATAAAATTTTTTGTAGCACATGAGTATGGCGGCATCCAGCGCCGACGATGCAAGTTCTCTATAGATATAGGTGCGATATCCGGCGGGTGCTCAGACGACACTACCAGTACTCGACTGACATACGTGATGTCCGGCGGATACTCAGTCGACTCTCTAAGTACTCTGTGGATACAAGGGTGATATCCGGCGGGTACTCAGACGCCACTGACGGTATTCAATTGATACGCTATGTCCGGCGGATGCTCAACCGACGCTGCTATAGTTCTCTATAGATATACGCGACGTCCGGCGGGTACTCAGCCGACGCTGGCAGTACTCCAGCGATAATGTGCTAGTACTTCCCCACTTTTGAAACGTTACTATATAGACATCGTGTGGACGGGAAGACCCGTATATTCGGAGTACTTTCCAACAATATTGCGTCGGTCAATACTCGCCTAATATTCTTGTGGCGCTTGGGAAAGTATCCGTTCGAGGCAGCAACCTAAGCGATCAAGTTTGGTGCCCGTCAATGCTCTGGCTGAGTATAATGCAGAAATAGCGCCAGTGTCGTGTTCGCACTAACATTGTCGCGAAGTGCCCATAGACTATGAGTACAATGTAACTGATTTCCTAGGGCTCTGTCACTACCCGCTTGGAAGTAAACGCAATGTCGAATTAATGTAATTAGAATAACTTAGACGCAAATAGTAAAGTCGCATGTTAGCTGGTAAATAACATATATGATATCCTGAGAGAGTTGAACAAAAGTAAAATAACGACGATTTCTCGCAACATTACTAATATTTCAAAGGTCCCCAGAAACTGCTCATTTTGTTGTAACGTTACGCAGATAACGCAGTTTTGAAGCCAACGTCAGTTCTTGCCCCAATAGTTTATCCGACAATTCCGTGATGTATTACAGCGTAATAAAAACAAATAAAATAACGTTACAAGAATTCACGCGCACAAATGAGTCATAGAAAAATTCCACCACAATAACCCCCCTAGCTCTTTTCCTTTATATCTCGACGTTTTAACATAACACGCACGTCGCACGGGAAACTTCCGTTCGTCATAAAAATGCTGGTTAAGGGAACCTATTTCCGCTTCGGTAACGCTTGGGAATGAGGTTGCGTTAGCGCGAAACGACGCCTGAACACACGAGGTCAGGTCTTACTTAATTAAGAGCCAATTAAACAACGGGGCGGGAGCTCATGGCACCTGTCTCGTAACAGTGCTGAGAGATCGAAGGTCACACAAAGCACGACTGACTGAAGAGATCAGCCTGCCCCACGTTCGGAGCTGCTACCGGAGAAGGTGCTTGAAAACACGTGTTTCAAGGGGACGGATACTGGAACGACCACGAATGTTAGTTTAGCATGCGCATGCTAAGGCGTGGGTTATTTTGAGGTTAATCAATTTAATTTTTATTTCATAAAGTGATGTATTTTTTTCCCATATTCTGGGACCGGCTACTTCAAACATAAGAAATAGAGTATGGCACGTTCATTTTGAGTGTAAGGGTTCTCGTTGCATTTTGTTCAGGAGAAATGTTTTAACAATGGCGCTGAATTATCACTTACAGTATAATAGTTGCGGGGCATGGCCATTCTCGATCCAGCCAACGACATTGCAGCATTTCACAACATGGATACTCAGAAACCAATCGCCATGGATACTCAGAAACCAATCGCGATGCGATGAATGCTGCCAGAAGGCACTGAGTCACAACTTGTCGCTTTTAAGCTGCCGGTTACGATTATGATTACGTCATAAAATGCCATCAAGTCACAAACTGACACCACCATAAACCAGCATCGCCACAAACAAGCACGTGCAATCAATGGCGAGCCACCACGCTACATTACGTCCGTGGTGTCTACTAACGTCTAACTGGTTTGCAGTCTTTGTCCACCGTAAAATGTTAACCTAAAACGCTTTTCCCACGTTTCTCCTCCCTTATGTGAGCTTAAAACCGCTGCACACACGATTCCACACGATCAACCTTCTTTGTACAAGGTGTTCACACGAGCAAAGCAACCTTTGCTATGAAGCTGTGCGTAGCTCGCTCTCGCACAAGAAGCACCAAGACGCAACTGAAGGGGCCATAGGGGAGTATAAGATCAACAGTCGAGCCCCCAGTGTGCCCCGAACCCGGTCACTGGAAGAGCTCTTTACACACGCCGCTGCCCCGAATGACCACTTTGCGTGCCGCCCAGTCGACGCAACAGCGCTCACCGGGAAACGCCGAGATAAGCGTCGCTTTCCACGCGAGCCTCGCCTTGCCCCGAGTGCTCTCTCTCTCCGACAGGGCCCGAACGGCACACTTCCCAGGGATCGCGGGCGGGCTGATGCCTGCGCGCCCCGCGGTTTATGAACCGTTCGTCCTGTCTGGCGGTCGTTTCTTCCGAGCCGATGGATCTGTTATATTGACGAGAGCTACAAGGTCGAGGTCCAGACCCTTCGGATACACTGTCCTTCACATGGTCAAGACGACGAGTCGTGTCTTTCTTTAGGCTGGAGTCACACTGCTCATACATCATACATGATACAACAGACATGGTCTATAAAGGAACCATGAAATGATTTTTTAGCTGCGATAAAGTGGGATTTTCCTAACCGCATATCGTTTAGTGCGCCAAAATAAAACCACTATACGAGCGTAGAAAGACTACAGCCTGCTTTGCGGTACGAAAATTTGAAAATATAGCGGACTATTTCGTACCTCCTTTCCTTAGAAAGTTCGCCTCTTCACTGTGATGCATCCACGGTGCCTAAGCATGTCAGTCGAACCCAGCTCACGCATTACGCACACGAGCAGTGCGTAACTCGGACGTATACGCTCGTGAACAATCAATCCGTCTACGAATATTTGGATTCGCGTTTGTGGTCAATGAGTTCCGTGACGGCACTTAGCATAAGAATGACAAGTTCCATGGTGGTGCTTAGAAGAACGGTGGAAGCTTTGAGTCATCGCCTCCGGTGCCAAAGCATGTCACGACCACGTGATTTCTCATTTCGGTTTTGAGCTGAGGATTAAAGCTGAGAATAAAAAGTTGAAAAATCGGTCACACCGCTTTTACAGCATACAAAAGATAGTCTGCAAACAGATTCGAACGCAAGTCACCACGAGATCCGCGCTTCGAATACCGCATTTTTTTCAAGGAGAAACTTGTCACGCGGCATCTGAGCCACGAATATCGCTGGGACGGGGGTATGTTTATTGTTTGTCCAGCCTGAACTTAGTCTGCCTCAAGAGGCGACTTGTCTCTCAGCCGAAAGATGAGCAATTTAGTCAGTGCAGTATTCAAAAGCTTGTCTGGGGTCTTTAACGTGCACCATGCAGTAGTGATACACGACCGCACGCCGGTACGATGCTCATACAGATCGAAACGGACAGGGGTGGGGATTGAGGCCAGGATCCCTGGGTTCTGCAGCGATGGATATCGCGGCGACTGATGCTTGCAGACTGTCTTTTGTATGATTTATAAGCAGTGTGACCCCGGCTTTAGTCTCAGGGTTTAGATTATGATACGTTTTTTAGGGTTGACTGTTCATTTCAAAGGAATATCCCCGTTCGTCTCATATGAAAGTTTGTATGAATAATTTGCTTCTTCGAAAAAAAGACGGTACACCCGCATTCCCTTTCTCGCGTCTCCTAGTGCTTCAGATACTAATATATCACTTTACTTACCTATTCAGGAACATTGTACATTCTGTAAAACTATTTCCGAGTCAATCGATTCTTTCACGCAATTAACAAGAACAAGAAAAAAAAACGTTATTTTTTTATTCTAGTAAAATGCTACTCTATATTAGCTATATTTTCAGCAAAAACAGAGCATTTGCTACAAAAGACCGTGTAACTTTCTAAAATTGAACAAAGTCATCGAACAAGAAAATGAAAGACGGGTACCGGAAAAGGACACCGGGCAAAAAAAAAAAAAAAATAAACAAAAACAGAGCGCATGTTTCTAGGTAATTATTGACCACAGAGAAGATATCGAGTTCTGAGGACCCGAGGAGCGGCCGGGCGCCAACACAACAGTTCGCTGACCCACAGAGTCCAGAGGGCATTCGTTCCTGGGCTTCGTCCACGCCAGCGGGGGCGTTATCGTTCAGCCACTAAAGCAACAGCGGTCCTGCCGCAAGATTAGCCAAATTGCGTTTTTCTCGGGAGGCCAAAAACCGCACCAAACACAACGTTTAAGCGCAAACGTTCCTGCGCATTCCGTCCTACGGTTGTCTTCAGACTGAACTATGCAGCGAGTCTCTACTACATGCTTCCCTCTCCTTGCTGATACTGGTGTAGCGGCACTCGAGTACTCAGATAGGAGGTAATCGTGAGACACTCCGAGTGACGCGCGGTTGGTAAACAAAAGGCGTCGAGGAGGGCACTTTGAGCGGTGACGGGGGGGACGGCGACTTTTGGGCGACCCCTCCGAAATTTCCCGAAAACAAGTGCGCGGTCACGCGGGGAGGAGTCATTCCTCCGGCTACGTTCTTGGGCGAAAACATTCCATCGGGGCAATGACGCTGGTTTTTCTTTTGTCTCTCGTTCTAGAGGACGCCTCGCCTGTTGTTGCGGAAGTATCTGTCTGTGTCTCTTGGCTCCGGAAATAGAGGCGCTTCCCGCAAACGCACGACACCGTTAGGACCTTCGAGGGCTTCGTAGGTTACGCGGTGAGCAGCCTTATCGTAACAACCGGTAGAATGTCGAAGGAGTCCTGCATACTGTTTTCGTCAACGTAGCGACTGGACACAAACCACAACCCGATTGTCCGCCAAGAGCAGTGTGCTTTGATGGGCTAGTTGGTTCATGACTAAATGGAACAGCGCGGAACATAGGACAGAAAGAACAGGACAACACGAGCGCTCGTGTTGTCCTGTTCTTTCTGTCCTATGTTCCGCGCTGTTCCATTTAGTCCGCCAAGACATTGCCTGTAACCGAGCCCAAGTCGAGCGCTCACGGAGCTTCGAGTCCAATCTATGAGCCGCTATCGACTAATGTCATCAAGTTGGAATCCCCCAACTACGTCATCGAGCCTCGCGAAGATGAGGCTGAGAGCAGCAGTTTTCTTTTATCCGTGAAATTACACCGGAACTAGGAAGCTATTGGGTCACCGGCGTCATATGCAAAATGGCTAACTGGGCTAACTGTTCTATGTTCATAAAAAAGAAAAAAAAAACTTGCTTTTTTTTTGCTTGTGCGTAGACAAAGATACATTTCAATGGATGCTTTGTGCATGACTCTCAATAAAAAATCCGTAAATCCCCGGCCCCATTTACCCCAAAGTACGCATGACGCAATGTGGCAAAAAAAACGGTGGCGGGGCTCTGTACAGTGTGTCTGAGTTGTGACAAAGAGCTGGCGGTGCACTGTGGGCGTCTCCCACTCATCAAGGTTCCTCGCGCATGAGCTCTTTCTTCAGCTGCTCTGTTAACTTCATAAAGCCCGTCTCCTCCATGCAGTCCTCGAAGTGCTCGTCCCTATCGCTCAAGATCTTCTTCAGTTCCTTGATTTCAGCTTCTTCAGGTACACTGTCTTGAGGTAGATGACCTTTGGGTATTTAAGGTTGCAGATCCGCGAATTCTCGGCCGCAAGCGTCTCGCAGACTTTGAGTGCGGGCATCCCCCAGCTGAATGGCTATGTCAGTTTATTCACAATCTTCGTGGCAGACCCTTCCAGACCACCGACATAGTAACAGAAGCGAGACTCAGGTCCGTTGGGCGTCCTGCAGAACTCCAGAAAGCCAGCTTCAATGAAGCCCTCGTTAACCGCACCTCAAGCCCCAGCCTTGCATCAGGCTTATTCTTCTTATATACTTCGCAGTCGTCTCCTTTTAGAGCGCTCCCTGTAAAGACAACGTGGAGAGGAGGCGTGCGGGGCAGTGAACTGTCGACGACGCTGCCATACCAGTCCTTGCAGCACCTTGACTGACCTGGTGTGGGGAGGGCGATTGTGTCTATAAATAATTGTCTGTGTTCAATAAAACTTTCAGTTGTAAGCAGCGCTCTGTGCTGTCTTGTCTTCATTGTCCCCGTCATTCTGAGGCGGTTTCATCTGAATTGGCTTCAATAGCATGCATGTCACACACTATGTAATCCGCAAATACGCCCTATAGACCGACACGCTATTTACAAACAAGCCCGCGTTTGCCCACACCAGGTGTGGGCACTGCGCGTGCGCTGAAACCAAATTCATGTGGAGTGATTCGTCTGCGCATGCGCAGTGCCGTCGACTGCGCCACCGCAGCTGCGTGACGTCAGGGCCGCGTGTTGGTCTATAAGGCGAAGAATAAAAGCACGCTTATGTGCCAAGAAGAAATCGACACTTGGAAGCCGTAGCATGCTTTCCTTCTTTAATTTTGTCTTGCGTCATTGCGCTTCTTCCAAGCACCAAACAAGAACGCTGACTAAACGTCCGCGACCCTTGAGCTGCGGGAACATCGAAGAAACAAAAATGCACAACGCTCAATTCATTGACGCTCGGCCATGCTATTCCAAAGGACGCCGCGAAGCACACGCCCATTGTATCAACACGTATCGTAGACAACAAATGATCGCGCATTTTTTCTTACTAAAGTCGGTGACAAGTTAAATTAGGAACACAGTATAAATACTCCGCCTCAAGCGCCAGATTTCTGCCCCTCATAACACTTCGTCGCACGCGCAGTCAAAGCCAATACCACCTAGAATAACAAAAGTCTGCGTGCACTAGGATTGTGACGTCATCGAAATGAGATCGAGCGCAGACACCAATTGGATACGAGTGCTGAGTCAGTGCTCGGCTGGACCTCGTGACAAAATCAACGCATCGAAGAATGCTTGGCGTCGGGCTCGGGTCCAATTGCCGAGTTGGCGCCATCATCCGATTGTGATGACGGAAGAGTGAGGCGTTCGGAGGTCTTCATTATTCTAGGTGTTGTCAAAGCCCGGTAGACGGCATCAAGCGCGAGCTGAAGGCGGACCTTCTACCGGGTTCTTAACCTGTCACCGAATATATTATCGCATTTGCTCAACTTGAGTAGCAGTGTGTGTTTCGCTACAGGGGTGCCCGGTACCAGGTCGTATCACGTCGCGTCACAACGATGCAACGAAACAGCGGCATCCGTACGCAACCAAATGTTTGCTACGGACAACGCAATTCCGCTATCTTTAGTTCCGGGCAGTCATGCCGCGAGAGAAAGACACATACAACACCCACGCTGTACGTATACACGCCGTTATGCAACCCCGCTCGCACGGACTACAGATGACCGCGGAAATCAGGCTGACACCGTCTCTTTCCCAGCGCCCTTTCCTCCAACAAGAGGCGTCGTTGTCTTCACGCTTGTCCTACAGGCTTATGGTGGCCGTCGCACACTCGAAGCAACTTCGCCGGCTTCGCTCGCTCGAGTCCGCGCCCTCACTGCCGCCGGCATTTTCCCCGACGCCAACCCGCTTCTAAGATTTTCGTTACGCTCATTATTCTTCTTTTTGTCCGAGCCAGCGCGGACAGTCTAGGTGGAGAGTTCCGCGTGTTTGGGAAGTTAGTTCCGCCTACGACGGAACTTCCCCGTGGCGCTTGCCTCCGTGACCGCGGCGTCTCGGCGTCGATCGCATAGCCGTATACGCACTCGGAAGCCCAAGGTAGATTGTTCGCCGAGTCGCGACGACGACGACGACAACGGGAGCGAGCTACTCGGCTTTCTCGAGGAATTCGACCGAGTCCGCTCTTTCCCTGGAAAGTGCGCGATGTCTCGTGTTCGTTCCGACAGGAATCGATCGCCCCTGCGAAGATACATCGAATCAGGCGTAACCAATTGCTATTCCTAATTTCGTTCACACGATGCGCACTCGTATACAAAGGAAAAGGACGATGATCGATAAACGAGAACGAGAGACACGAACTTTGCTCCTTTCATTTTTTTTTTTCCGCTTCTTTCACGTTTCCTTCCTTTTTTCGGTTGATTCCGAACACACGTACACGGGACGTCGATTCGGATGTACGAACAATGATTATTAAACGATTATCATCCACGAAAGCAACGGAGCCGTTATCACGCCTCGAAGTGATCGTTCCTCATCTCCGTGTTTCCGAAGAATTAATGCCGTTCGTATTAAACGGAATCGGCTTTCATCCGGCAGTTATTTCGACTTGGTCTGCTTACATACCCGGCTACGCGTGTTGACCTCACACGAAAACAATCCTCGCGGAATTCATCCGTTCGCGCGACAATGAGGAAGCGTGAGAACGCTGGAAGACGGATGCGAGTGGTTTGCTTCGGCGAAGATGATAATAAGTGGCTAAGGTCCATCGTTAGATGCTGTGGAGTAACGGCGCCTTTCCGCGCGGGGTGAGAGAACGGTTCCGGTGGTCTCTCCGCTGGAAGGAACGCTGGTAGTCGAGGACCGGAGACGTCCACGCTCGTCAGTGAGGGCCGCCATTTTAGATCCAAAAGGAGAGAACGCCAAGTCGAGATGACTTTACCTCCTGCTAACTGCGCTTTTCAATAGGTCTATTGTCGGTGTTGGTGGCATTTGAAGCATGTTAAAGAGCCCCTAAAGTTTGGTTGGGGCACGCGTGTTAAAAAATTAATTTTACGCGAAAAAATTATAAAAAATATTAGAGCAATATTGACGGCGCGTGATGCGATTTAGTTGGTAGTCACCTCCTTTCCACTTGTTTTCTCTCTAGGCATTTCGGGCGCGTGGATCGGCTTCGCCTTCACGTTGAGATGGAAGGAGCAAATCACCATTCCGTGACGTTATGAACTTTGCGCTCAGAATTTGAAATAAATCTCTCGCCGCCAATATTGCTGTATTTTTTTTTTTTTTTTTGCGTAAAATTTATTTTTCGACTTGCGTGTCCCGCTTAGACTGTTAAAAAAACTTTTTTTTTTCCTTTTTAGTTCTTTAAAAGGGGGGGGGGGACACAAAATTTCCCAAATAAAAATGCTTCTCACTGTTTCTCGGTAGGTCCTTTCTTTTGTGGTGGTGGTGGTGGGGGTAGTTTAATGTTTATTTAAGTGACGTTCCATTCACTACAGACACGGCGGCTTAATCGCGTACGATACTTCCATGTTCCATCGAGGCATCGTGAAATGCTTGCACTTTCGCCAACATTTTGGTTTCAGTTTTTAGCTCGCAGAAAGTCTTTGAAGTTAACAATCGCGACTCTACTAAATAGAGGTTTGACCCTTTTACTACAAAAAGCGAGTTATGCAGGTTATTGGTTCGTGAATCACTATAGTGACACAGTGAATCAAATAGCTTTTTTGACTGAGGAAAGTACGGGGGGAGGGGGGGGGGGGGTATTTCGGAAAAGCCAAAAATAAACCCGCAAAACCAGGACGTAGTCACTGTTTGGCCATAACTATTGTATATTTTTTTTATTAGGTTTAGTTTCTAGTCCCAATAGGCCGCGTAGGAACAGTGCGGCTGTCCAAGTTTGCAGCGCCTTACGTGACTGTAATATTAATGTCCTATGCTAACGGGGTCTCGCGAACTTTAAATATACACCGCGAGTTAAGGGCAAGACCCAAAGAATTGTTCCGTCTCGCTCGTGAGACTTTCCTCGGTACAAGCAAAAAATGCGTCGAATTCGTGATCGTACAAGCACCATTTATTGGCCTATTCGCTCGCTACACAGCCTTCCGCTATACGCCATCTCGTGAGAACAGCGATTTCGATGAGGAAGCAGGAACAAAGACCCCACGGGCAAACAGAAAACAACAAAAAAGATCCCGAATAAAAGAAGGGCTTGTCCCGCCCCGTCACGGGACCAGCGAAGCCAAGAATGCACGCTGTGGTGGATTTGCTATTCCAGAAACCGAATCGAAATTTCCCAAGATAGATCTGAGAATTCGTGCACGGGTACCTATAGCTCCGCGCCCAAAGCGTTCCGTTTCGACAACTGAACAGTCTCATCACGTCAAGAAATTGAGAAGGCGGTCAGTTGGTTTTATATCCTCATTTTTACCTTGTCAATTGTTTGTTTGATTTTGGTTGTTGCTGTTGCTGCCTTTGTTTCTGATGAGGATGATGATTCGTTAGTTTCTAGAAATGCAATGTTCGGTGTACGTTCGCCCGACAGGGTGTTTTGTTTTTAAACAAGTGTAACCAGGATGGTTAAAAGGAAAGCGACATGTAGGACGAAGACAGGAAAAAACCATGTAACTTACCAGCGCGCTCCAACACGTCAAGTGTAACCAAAAATAAGCAACAAATAAAATAAAAGCAACAACGTAAAGACCTCGTAAAAATTACTGTTTTTTTTTTCTTTTTTCTTTTACAATTAAGAGATTTCCGCCGAAAGAAACTTTGCTGGAGGTCTCATATTCGTTGTTTCCTTTATATATTATTTTCTTCCGGTTGAGTCCGGAAAGAATTAAAGAAGGTAATTTGGCAGGAATTTTGTTCCCTCGCATATGAAAACAAGCAGAGACGTATATCGCTTTGTCCTGATTCTGAAAACTTATGAAATAGGTATAACGCGAGGCACGCGAATAATATGTTCCTTTGCAGATAAATACTTCCAGGGACATTAGTAAATGCCTCCCTTACCCGGTAGAATGGCTGGTTTGTTCTAAATTCTTATAATGACAGCAATCGGGTAGGCTGAGCTTACAACTCGACATACCGTAGCATGTCACTTCAAAGTGAGGCATGAGCCTCGCGTTAAGGACCTACACTCATCTATGGTTTGTAGAAGTCTATAATGATACGCACAGGAAAAATTAACGGCGCGTACGTGACCATGTAATTTTAGCCTATCATGGGGATTGCCGTGTACCATTCAAACTCGCTTGATTTTGGTATTTTAACAGCATAATGGAGCTATATATCACATGTTTGTGTAACATAACAAAAAGTCGAGACCTCCTGTAAGTTTACTCGCGACGAGAAGCACGCTAAATGAACGCTTAAGCGATCTCCCACTTAGCCAGCCTTGCGTGAGTATACACCTCACGAGTCGATGCTTACATTCCCGTAGTTCCTATACAAGCTTCGCGTCACATACACCACGTGCTTGCCTTTTACAGAAAAGTATACGTTAGTTATCCCCACGTTAAAGTTCAAACCCGAATCCATCAGACAGCGATACCCAAACTCTGGATACTAGTATAGCAACTCTCAGACGGACACTAAAGGGTCTGTATCTGCGCTTCATACTGTTCAGCGCCACAGGTATAGCCAGGGTGTGTTAAAACTCTGACGCTGCATAAAGCCTCAGTCACACTGGTCATGCATCATACAAAAGACGGTCTGCAGATACGATGACAGAAGTGTCTCCGGACACGCGCACCTCATTCTTGTTCAAAATAGGTTTGTTTCATACATGTGCATGCTTCGAAGATTACGGGACCGTCACACGAGGAAGAAACGCTTCTGGTTAAAAGCACGTGAGTAGCGGGAGGCCGCACAAAGAGCTAAACAAATAACCTCCTGGCGAGCCGCGAAATGGTAGCCGACGCTTCGATAAGAGTTAGCGCTGGTTCACACAACAGCCTTTGTTGTTTTTCTAATTTTTTTTTTTTATGTTACGTTACGTTAGCTTAGGCTTGGGTCGGCTCACGGCGAGAGTCACCGAGATCATCTGTGTGGAAACCAGTTCAAAGTACGAAGCGTGGAAACCAGTTCAAGGAGTAGACTGGCGCGCGAAATTCGAGGCACGGCTATTCTGTGACCTAATAATAATTAGGTTGTGTGTGTGTTTATACAGCCTAGAACTTGGTCTGCCTCACAGGGGCGACGAGTCTCCCAGCTGTAGATGAGAAATTTAGCCAGTGCGGTACAGCCGCTAGCCTGGGGTCTTTAACGTGCATCACGCAGTAGTGATACACGACCGCACGCCGGTACGATGCTCATCCAGATCGAAACGGGCAGGGGTGGGGCTCGAACCCAGGATCCCTGGGTTCTGCAGCGCGAGCTTTCGCTCCACGTGCTCCGAGCTGGTGTGCGCTAGACCACTCGGCCACCGATCCTTTTTTTTTTTTTTCTTTATCCCTTCTGTGACCTATAACTATAGGGCACTGTGTTTACGAAAAAAAAATATAAATAAAAACACTCGCCGGTAACATATTTGTTACTTAGAATTTACATGAAAACTCTGAAGTTTCTGGTCACGATGGCAAAATAAAAAGCAAAAAAGACGGCATTTTACAATTACATTTTGCGAGAACACAGTGTCGGCGGTCTTGAGGAGAGCCCATTTCAGTTTCTTTTGAAATATCGAACTACTATTCACAAAGGAGAGTTTCCCGTTTATCTCGTCAAGATTCGTTCAGAACAACAGGTTTATGCTCGTATAGGTCACGACAAAAGACACTGTTCCAGTTTCAAGTTTGGGTCATAGCGCCTTTCTATTTTTAAGAAAGGTTTGTGTTTTTTTTGTGTGTTTTTTTTTGTGACAGGGAACACTGTGAGCCTGTAGATTTCCTAGGAGGGGGGCAGGACAGCTGGAGCTTCTTTGCTTCCTAGCGACTAAGTCCAGATGTTTAGTTATCTCACAGTATTAACATTAATTTAAACATCACGTCTTTGATAGATTTCCCGATGGACAGTTAGTATTTCGAATGCTAAGGGCGGCAATGCCGAATCGTTCGATACACGTGATGTCATATCATTCGGTACGAGTGATGTCCTTATAAATTTAGGGTACGTTCGTGTCCGTATAATATTTATTTTTAATTTTGATTTAGAAAATCGTGAGACAAACTAAGATTAAACTAGTAATTTCTGAAAATTAAGGGAAAAAAAAAAGTAACTCCGAAAAACCGCGAATGTTGAGCGAAAAATAAACTTCGAAATCCTACTTATACGGCCAGCAAGTGTTCCAAAATGCATCTTTGGCGCAATAGAACGCAAGGAGGGGCACATTGATCAAATAACAACATAATAGTGCGTAGGGAACGCACAATTACGAGGCAACTAACGCGGAGTCATTGGTTGTGGTCGACGGGAAACAAAGGCACGTGAACTGATTTGGGGTTACACAGACGCACGAGGCGCGGAAGGAGCACACGAACTTGCTTCGTCTCGACATTCATAACCCATGGAACACTCGTCAATTGGTTTATTGTTTTCTCCACACAACGACAGTCGCAGAAAGAAAATCGAGGAAAAACAAACAGCTTTCCCCCCCTTCAACTCGCAGCCAGGACAAGACGCCACGTGAACTGGAGCCGATTATATGCCGTTAATGGTCATCCTAGCCACGTGCAGAAGTTGACGAAGCACAGGGCGTGCGCTGAGTTCCACACATTGTTAAGGTTTGGCCGTCCCCGTCCTCGCAGCGATTGAGTACGGGCCACTAGCCGAATGCACGAGCCCAAATCGAATAATGCTCACACAGTGCTCCTGTCAACTGTATAAGCCGCGCATTTAAAGCAGCCGTGAAACGATGTTCCTACTTTCACTAAATACTACTTAGATCCACTCCCTAACCTTAATAACTGAATAAACATGCCTTAATTTTTCGTTCTGAGCAATGACAATCGAAAAAAAAAATCGAGAACTTTAAGCATTATTTATTTTCTCAACTCGGAGCCTGAACAAGTGGCCACGTGGTATGGTGCCTATCCTATGCCGCCAACGTTATTAATAGCCGTGCGATGGAGTTGGCAAAGTAGAAAACGCGTGCTGCTGAGCGCCAGACATTGTTAAATTTCGAATATTCTTATCACCGCAGTGGTTGGACACGAGCCGTTACCCGAATGTTTGCCGTGGCACGAGCCGGAGTCGAGTTCTCACGCAGTTCTCGTGTCTAATCCATAAGCCGCGCTCGAGTGTCTTCAGGTGGGCGGTTTCGATCCCACAATTACGTTATCGAGCTTTGCGAAGGCAAGACTGAGTGAAACAATCCCCTTTTATCCTCGCAATTCCACCGCGACAAAGAAGCTTCTGAATCAGTGGAGGTCTGTGCAAGTATACTCGGGCTACAATAGGACCAACACGCCTCTGTACAATCATTAACATTTCAACCGAATATGGTTGCATGACCCCTTTAAATATCGTCACCACGACGATCGCAAAACTTGATGACGTAATCTTTGGGATCGCATTGTTGGCCACGCCACCAACTCGACCACCCCAATTTCGTCATCACGTTGTGCGAAAAAGAGACTCAAGGGAAACGTCCGCTCTTATTCTTGAAAGTAGGTGGCGACCACGAAGCTCGTTGTTCAGTTGTGCTGCATGCCAGTATACCTGGGTTACATCAGTGCCAGTAAGCCCGCTTAAAGTGAGAAATATTCCTAGCCAATATCGCTGCAAGGCCCCTTTAATATGTCTCGTAAGACATGTTTTGATTCGCATGCCAACTTTCGGCACGCGCAAGTACAAATGTTACTAGGGTGTAGCAGAATTGGGGACCCCAACGGTTTAGATTCCCCGAGCAGTTTTGAGCACCGCACAGAACACGAAGAACTTTTGCGCATGCGCAGTGCTCAGTGCGACGCACCAAGTACTCGGGAACCCCAAAGCGTTGGAGCCCCCCCCCCCCCCCCCCCCCCCCTATTCTGAAACTCTCCATCCGGAGCGCAGGTTTGTAGGTTTCTGCACAGGGGTTACGACGATGTCAGAAAGCCGAGCTCTTCTTGGCATTCAGGTCTACCAGCTATCCTTTCAATCAGAGCCAATCAGAGCTTGGTGTCATGACACCGGACGTCAGAATGCATTCTGACATCATGGCCCTGACGTCAGAATGCATACTGACGTCAGGGCAACTCCTGCGTAAGATGCAGACGGCTTGCTATCCGCATTGAAAGGTTGTGCCGACACTTTGGGCGCGTTCGAGCGCGGCGTCCCATCTGACATCCGACGCGTGCAAGCACGTGTAACATGCGAGTGAAGGTAATTTTCGCTAGAGTAACTCATTTTGGCGGACTTGCAGCGCCATCACACGTGCGTTCCTGCATGAACAGGGACAACCCGGCGGCCAAGGTGCGGAGCAGCTCAAACCTTGATCGGCGGTTAGCTAGCACCGCAAACAAGGGCACAAGCACAAGGGGGCATTTGTGCGCGACAGTTTCTTTGCACGAGTTCTCATGAGGCAAAGATATTTCGAAACAAGGTACCCCCAAAGAGTCAGGCAAGAGATGGTAGGTTCAACAAAGCGCTTTGTGTGCATTGGCGTTAGAGAAAGTAAAGCAGTGCACGCGTATCTACAACAAACGTTTGCGCAAACACCTTATGTCAAATACCGCAACAAGCCCGGAAACGATAACGGCGCGATCTCATTGTGAGTTTTTGCTCCGTTATTTTTATTGATCGACCATACTAGAGGTAATCTACTCCATGTCAATGCTATACCTCGTCCACCCCTAAAGACCGACGACTAAACTCGAGATTCTGCAAGGCAGAAGATCCTCCACACCCTGGGGAGAAGGAAGCAGGCAATGGTGGACTGGGTAGAAGGAACGAGAGGAGGAAGCTTCGCAATGTCATGACTCTACTCGGCGTTAAATAATGTTATGCTACATTGCCAAGGCTACCGTAGCTTCCACGGTGCTGCAGCGAGGGCAAGTGGCTTCGGTTCGCATCTCATTCGCGTGCACTCGCGCAACTAGCTTTGACAGCGTTGAAGCACTGTGTAAACTACGCTGGCCTCCACAACGGGGCCCAAAACAGATGTCACCAAATATAGAATGATTACGTTCTCAAATACTTCACCGTCGCACCGAACATCGACACTCTCCAGATTAGCGAAGCATTTTTATCGCCTCAGGCATAAGCGGCATAAGTCCCTTGCCCCTTGGTGCCGACGAGTCAGTAAACTGTCGGGTGCACGCGCGAAAATAACCAACGTCCCGTCCAACGGAGACGTCAAAGGTGTCGAGAGATCCGGGAGAAAAGAAAGATGGCCATACATAAAAGCGGGAAAAAAGATCCGGTCACCAAAAGCGCGGGGTTCTTATTCTTTCTTCCTCTTATTTTCTCTCCACTGCAACGGCCTCGTAGAAATGGAGATAGATTACGAAGGTTAGGAAAGGCACAAGCTGAGAAAGCCTCGCGAACGGCCAAGGCCCCCGCGAACAGATTGACCTGCGCTTTGACGCGGGAAAAAAAGGAGACGGCGGATCTCGCACTCACGGGCGCAAGTAATAGATGACTTTCGCTCTCTCTCTATATCTCTCCGATGCCTCCTGATTGCAGTCATTGTCCCTGACTGTTCATTAACAACGTAACCCCACTAATGTTTACAAACAAACCAAGCGGCGCTTTTTGTATGCGTCGTGCATGTCACAGTATACGTTCTCCGATCAATTTGGTCACGGGGCAATTGCATGAACTAACGCACAACGAAAAGGTTTACACAGTGTGCGTCAAACAAATAAAATCCACAATTCGGACCTTCGAAAGTCGGAACTGACTCTTAATTTATGTGCTTTCTTTTTTAATCGCTCTATGTCGTGGTTACACCGCTAATACATGTTGTATTTCTTCCTCATACGACGATCCTGACGGATTAGTCATACAATAACCGTCTGACAATAATAATCCCTGAAAAGAAATTATGATGTCAGATTATTATTTGCATTAATCCTATTAATATTATGAACTGTCTGCACACGTGTTCTAAGAATATACATATATGTACCATGCTGACGTGGTGAGAACAGGCTTAAGGCGTTTTCGCAGACGATTAGAACATCACGTAAGATGTATACGAGCAGTGTTACTGCGGCTAAGTTACACGAATCGTCTTGTTCCGATTATCAGAACGGGTTCATGTTAACGTACAAAACAGCCGATTAAAAAAAACGAATAAGGGCTCGTTAGAGAGTGCAACCGAACAAGCGCTAACAAATATTCACGGCTATATTAAAGGGTCGGTGCAACAATATTCAATTTTAATTTTTTTTTTCGCTTAACACAAGCTTACTGGCACTAGTGGGACTCAAGGATACTCCCACGCAACGCCACTCACCAAGAACCTGATTTGTTGCGGTGGAATTTTAAGAAAAAAATCGAGCGTTTTCATTCAATCTCTCCTTCGCAAAACTTGATGACGTAGCTGGGCGGTCGCAGTACCCTCCAGTGACGATATTGCAATGCGGCTCATAGATTGGACCCGAGCATTGCGTGGGCATTCGATTTGGGCTCGTGATAATCGATAGCTCGAGAAGCATTCGGGTAGTGGCCCGTGTCCAATCGCTGCAATGACCACAATAGCCGAACCATAACAATGTCAGGAACTCAGCGCGTGTCCTGTGCCTTGCCAACGCCAGCGCGTGGTTATGATTAACATTGGCGGCATATAATCGGCTTCAGATCATGTCGCCACTTGTTCTGGCTGCGAGTTGAGGGGGTGAACGCTGCTCGTTTTTCTTCATTCTTTTTTTCTGCGACTCTACGTATGGTGAAAAACGAACGGGTGTTTCACGGGTCATTAACGTAACGGATTCGTTCTAAGCGGTGTTTGCGCAAACTACACAAATTGTTGCATCGCCCCTTTAATGCTTCACATTCATGAAGAGGGTAAGTGCATGGTCTTCATTTTTTTTTTTTTTTTTTAATTATTATGCCGTTTCCAAGTGCTGCGCGGGAATGCGCTAACTCCAAACATCACGATGAGGGAAAATGTAGTAAAAAGTCAACCCGTGATATGTAATAATAAATTGCCTCCTTCTCTCCTCCCATGTAGCCCTGAAGTTTAGTGTAAGCAGTGTTTACATCGAGATTGAAAAAAAAATGATATAAAAACTGGCGTTATACGACGCAAACTTAATCACGTAAAGACCCCAAACGCTTTCTAGCAAACTTGATAGAGACAAAACTTGTTGGCGCACGTACAACGGTTTCCGTGTTTGTTAGTGCATGAGTGCTGCTTGCAGAATGCTGGACTCGCAACTAGGTACTCTAAGACGTCAGACCTATTCGCAATCAGGGCAGAGCGAACCAAGCAAGCGCGTAGAGTTATTACATTTCCACGCCGGCAGCGTAACGCCTCTGAAACACTTTCCGCTCTCTGTCTCTCTTTTTTACGCCAATATCTGTTTATACAACGCACACTACGCGAAGATATCAAAAGACTTGACACAATTTTTTTCTCTTTTTGGATGGGTGAAGCGCAGCGAAACGATCTTACACATTCTTGCCCTGAAACGGTGTGCGCGGAAAGAGCGTTACTCAACTCGGCTTTTGCCGCACACGGACTCCTGAGGGCATGAATACCTTAGCTCCATACTTATTAAAACAAAACAAAAAACATGCACCTAAATATGTGTGCAGCCGAGCGCTCATTTGTTTGGCCCACGCCGCAGGTGTGAAGCGCAGGTGCAAAGTAGAGAGTGGCCCATATGCCTCTGCATTCGTGAAGCAGAAACGGTTAGATAACCACACAGAGGGAAAGAAAATTGCTAGGAACATACCACTTTCAGTGCGAGGATTCAAAACTTTGCACTTTGAGTGAGGTGTCCTAAATTGTCGAGAGACCCGACACTGGCATAGGCCTTAAGGCTTCCGTAAAGCTTTTAACGTAGTTCGGTGTTTGTGTTTCACTATATATATATATATATATATATATATATATATATATATATATATATTCCACAAAGTTCCTGCACTCACGGAGCTTTCTTTCTGCAGAGCCACAATAAAACAAAAACAATAATGTAATAAACATACTGTCAACAGTACGAGTCGTTGCTGAATTGTCATTTAATGGGGAGTGCAAAAAACTGAAGAGCTGTCATGTCATTCCTAGAAGTACGCAGTTGTAGTAGAAGGCGGAAAGCTTCCTTGACGCTCGTGGCTCTAATACTGACAGTTTTATTTTATTTTTTATTTTTTAAAGTTCCAAATTAAGTAGGCAAAACGAAGTACCGATGACATGTGCACTTGTTTTAACTGTAGAGTACTCAAGGGCTGCTTCTGATTTAACGTCGGTTCCTGATTTCGTGCCGACTTCTTAGAATTTTCTTTGCCCACCTGACCCTTTCGGCGCGTATCCAGGTGGCTCGGTAGGCATCACAGGTTTATACACTCCATCTCCCCAGCGATATGCAGATCACGGAACAATGAAAAGTACACGCCCGCAAGCGATGCCCTGCATCGCTCTGCACAAGCACTTACGCACAAAATGAGTTGCCTGAAGCTACGCACTCGAGCACTTCTCTTTCGCAACGCTCAAAAGCACATTTTGATATCGGGTGAAGTTTTGTTGACTTCGGAAATATTTCTTGCGTACGATTAATGATTATTTATTTACTGCCACGTGGCGCTGCTTCGGACGTGCTTGCTCTGCGTTTTGCTTATCTCGCATCCGGTTTTATGCATGCCCCTTATGAATGTCCTTAACTGGTGCTTAAAGTGAAAATAAACGAACAAATTAATGAAAGTTATCTATGACACTATAACGAAGAAGCACAGCTTACGTGGCTGAACTAGAGAGAAACGCTGTTTGTCCTCAGCGATTTTGGCGAGGTTATATATCATACAATCCGAAGGCTCAAAAGCGTTGTTGGTCCAAGTCTGTAGGTCTACAGGTCGCATCCCCGCAAAAACCTTGTAAGCCGCGACTCATGAACTAATAGATGATCTGGCATACGCCGCACGTCTGTGCAGCGTGGGAACAATGCGTGAGCGCCTCGGGCACTTTTTGTTATTCTCGTTGTTTGCTCGGCGGCGGCGGTCCACACCGCCGCCAGCGTCTCACGCTTTAGTTATGTTTCGCTTAAAATAATAACAATAGTAATAATAAAAGGCGTACGGCGGTCATGCTTCCCTTCACCTCACAAAAGAATTACGCTACGCTGTTTCAAAGCCCGAGCGTGTGTGTTTCTCTGCGCCTGCCCGTTCACTTAAGAGGCCGTATACGAAACTGACCGCCTGAAAGTTTGTCGCGAGCGTGCACTCATTCTTCGCTGGCATTACGCAGTTTCGTTCCTACACTATAGCTAATCTCGGGCGTAATTTGCCGAATGAGTAAGAGCTCATTTTGAGGAATGCGGATAGGGAAAGATAAGAAGACACGGTGGGGGTCGAGATAAGAATCGTAGTATACTATGCAGGCGAGCCGAGAGAAGAGACCGCTCACTTGCCACCGTCGACATTACGTTCGGAGTAAACGCGCAGGTTCTTGGCACATCACGCGTACCCGGGCAATTTTATCGTTTTATTGCGACAAATATTGTATTCTGTTAACAAAAGAAAAAAAAAAGGGAAGACATACGAGCAAGAGCATTTCTGCTGCAAACATAATAAATGAGGGAGGGTCTGCACCAACTCAAACGTCAATTGCTCCCCTCAATGCCTGCAATGCGGCATATGGCATTAGGCGAAGCTTTGTCTTTGCAAGAGTCGGTTAAACAAAAAGAAGGAAGAACAAAAAAAAAACGTTGGCAATTTCTTTTTTTTTTTTTTTTTGTAACGTCAAAAAAACATCGTGTCCCTTTGTACTGAGAGGCACCTTTCCAGAGTTTATCACATAGGCAAAAAATGCCACGTGGGTTGTGGATGCAACCGCGGCGCGTGATATTTCGCTAAAGTGAGAAATCGTCCACGCTGGGAATGCGTGCTACGGTCCAGTATAGACAAGGCGGCCGCATGCAAAAGGAAATTATTACAGCAATCGAGTGGTGCGATGTTTTTTTGTTTTTTTTTTCTGAATGCAATTTCATTGAGTTTAGCGAATTTACCACATAAAAACGAACGAGCTAAAAATGTAGGAAGAAAAAAAAAACTCAGACTTGACACAGACTGAGAAAGGCACGTGTTCAACAGGTGTAGTTGTTCTAGTTTTGGGGTTTTATTAAAGAGTTCAATGGGAACATGTAAAGAAATGCAAAGACTTCATAGCTGTTTGAAAGCAAGTGTCCAGAGTCGAAAAACGGCAATATTTCACCCAAACAATGTAATGTTGGGCTTCATGGCGTTTTATTAGTTCTTAATGTATATTTTGCGTATAAAAATAATATGGACCTGTTATGTTCACGAAATTACTCAAATACGCATTTGAATAAATCTCGGAAACTAAACGGGTTCGTTTGTTTTTATCCTTTTTAATCGGACAAGGTTATTATTTAAATTTTTTATGCACAAAATGCACCATCCTTACTCACCCCTGTAAAAACATTCTTAGTGCGATGCGTTAAAAACCGATTAATACGGTCCCTTCAAAGGACCAATGATCCATTTGACTCACGCGGTATTTGCATGACCGTACGTGTCAAGACGTGAAGCCACGACTGGCCGGCTCCGGTCGGATTCGGCCATCCTTCCGACACGTCCTTTACGACCCGTAGGACGTTTAGCCGTGAAAGAATCTGGCCTTTTAATCTTAAACGCCCAATACGGTCAAATCAATTTAAACGCGCGTCATATCTTTTATGTCTCTGACCCCGATGAAATTTCTGATGATATACTGGGAAAACGAGATTTACATAGGGATTTTGTCTACCTTAATCTGATACCAGATGCAATCCTGACGGTCACAATTTCTCAGACACACAGAGCTGATCTGCAAGGGGCGACAGCTTGCGTGACCCAGTTTCCGGAGGCGTGCGACCTGTGTGACTTACGGTACCGTGCCCCGTTCTCTCCACGCTGTATACATCGAGCTCTGTTGGGCGTTTTCAAGCTCGTGAAGTCACGAAACGTATAAAGTTTCTCGGCGTCCAACTCGAGCGTCTCCGAGTGGAAATGACAAGCGGCCGAGAACACCGCCCACCCACCTCAAGCGGCGCTTGGTTTCGCCTTATATTATACCATATGTACGCTTTACATTCCACATCAGTCGAGTGCCGTTTATACAGAAAAACCAATTCGCAACCCCGTACGCCGGAATTTATAACGCGGAGCTTTGTGGGGCTGAATCAGACATCGAGTGTTTGATTTGTATCCACGCCCGCTTTCGTTACGAGCAATGAATATACCGTCGTGAGTATACGTACCATTCCGAAATTTTAGTATAGCGTATAAGAGCAAACGCAAGCGCTGTGCGCTTGCGTTAGCACTGCGTGTTGTACGCTGCGCATGCGCGTCGTCGCCATGCGCTAATCTAAGACCGAAGTGTGGAGCACGCACCGCTAACGCAAACGCACAGCGTTTCAGTTCGCTCGTGTACGCTTTAACAAAACTCACTATTCTTACTGCGTCGTACGCGTTGAAGACCCCTGTCTTACCAGTCACTCCAAATCCAGAACATTGCCCCACAACGAGGCATAAAGCAATTTCTAGGCGAACTAAGATTATGCTTGGTGAATTATTCCTGCAATAAAATTTTGATCTCTTTTTGAAGTTCAAGCATGAGAGCTTGAGCGCGATATTTGAGCCATTGTGTGTGCGTAACTGTTTCTTCTTTTTACTTTCTTTGAGCCGGAAAAATTAGGAAGGCGTCTGAATTTCTTTGATTTTATACATATATGTATATACATTCTTAATATCGCGATATACTAAAAAAAAAAAAACAAGAAAGAAAAAGAACGGCAACAATTCTGACTTTAGCCTACGCAGGCATGACACGGGTTAGCATCCAGTTTTCCCCGATTTACTTGCCAGGAGGGTTTTCAACTTCTGGATATATGGAAGATGATTAGATGAGCAAGAAAATGTTTAGCACCTATTCACTAATCCGACGTCACCACGCCGGCCAACTTGCCCATCCACACGCAACGAGGACAAGGGACGCCACCTTATAAGACAACAACTTCTCTCTGTTTATAAACGATCATAGCGAATATTTTATTATATATATATATATATATATATATATATATATATATATATATATATATATATATATTATATATATATATATATATATATATTTTTTTTACGCATTTACAGCTTAGCGTGCAATCCCCACGGACCAAGTACGTGCGTGTTGCTCGCTCCGAAAGCGAGCAAATGTTCACAAACCACGCGTCGCACGCCCGAACGCTGAAAACGACGCCGAACAAGAAGGTGAAAGCATGCACCCGCCGAGAAACACCGGCCGTAACAGAACGCGCGCGGCGCGTGGCCACTCGCCTCTGCCGGGCCTCCCCGTCAGAGGCAGCGGCCTCGAAACGGCCCACGCGGCCCGGCATTTTCGATGACGCTACTTGGACCGCGCAAGCCCATCGATGGGGCCACGCGCATTTTGACCCAAAACCGAGACCGCGCACCGACGCTACGAAAAGCGAACTGCTGCGGCACCTTCTCAAATCGCTTTTCGGGCTCGTTTCAATTTCTCCCTTCTTTTCTTCCTTTACTTTCTTTGTGCGTGCGTGTGTTGTGCGTGCGCGCCTGCAGATGTGTGTGTGATGTGCGCGATTGTGTGTGCGCATTGTGTGTGCGTGTGCGTGAATGTGGATCTATGTGTGTCTGTGTGTGTTCTTTCTCCTACTTCGGGCCTTCTTCACGACGAACCGCGAAGGACGTATACGAGACAACGAAGCCAATCGCATGGCGCGTGAGTGACACGTGACCTACGGGAGGAGGGTGCAGCTTCGCGCGCGGGACGCGCGATCACGTGATGCTTTCACGGCACACGATTGGCTGGGATGGCTTGTAGCGTCCGCTGCGGTTGATCGTAACGTCAAACGGAGTGTAGAGCGGCGCTGTGGGTGATCGGACTTTTTATTATACCCGCGGAGATCAGAGTGGACCCTGCGGGCGAGTGGCGTCCGCTCTCGTGAACTTTCCGCCGCGTGGGATCAAAGACGCGTCCAAGTCCGCGATTCGAGCTCAGATAATTACACCGTCAAGGTGGGTGCGGGACATCCGCTTGGACTAAAGATTGTCTTCGCATTTTTCCGCGTTACCAGAGTTTGCACCACTTTCCCTAATACTGCAAGGCTATTCCTTATGGACAATGCGGGCACATTAAACAAAGTATATATACTGTCATTAGCGAGTGCTTGCCAAGCTCGGTGACCATTTGTAAAATAATCTGCGCAAAATTAAAAAAAAGAGAGAAAAACATCAAGCGGCTTATGCCTTTGAAGAGCCTCGTAATTTTGTGATATGATAATTCACGGTCAATTTGAGGTGCGCGGACAAAAAGGGTAGTGAGAGCGCGTTTTGGAAATTTTCGGTTTGGAAGGAATTGATGTCCTTAATTAACATCTCGAAAATAAAACAACACTTGTTTTACCTTCTCATGTCAGTTTTCAGAGGTATCAATAAATGAAAAAAAGAATAAATAAATAAGTAAATATGCCACAGTTTACATATCTTCCGCCTACTTCCATCGCTTGACAAATTTGTTTGCAGTGTGGATGTTTAGTCAGCGGAAAGTTTAGTTGCTACGGCGTTTGGCGCCTCCACTATTTATGAGAAATTCATCCAGTACAGTTCCTTACTTGACCAGAACTACGATTACGGCTGGCCACCAACTTACGATATTCTCAACATCAAACTTATATCCGAAACCGCAGGAGCTCGAATGAGTCTTGCATAACTCCAATATGCATGGGCATCCCACAACAACGTCCACGCGGCCTTTTCTTTTTTTCTTTTTTCTTTCGCGTTAAAAGAGGAAGTTTGCTTGCACCGGCACCGGAAACGGCTCGCCAGCGGCAGGTAGGCTATATCTTGGTATATCTGTGTCACGACAGCCTCCCCCGAAAATTGGTCTACGGCCGAAGGAAAAGGCAGCCTGAAGGAGCACGTGTAAACGTTACATCACGGAACAAAACCAGAACGGCATGAATAACGTTCCCTCCGGATACGGTAATGTACGACGTGTTCGTGGCCGGTAAGGGGACTGCTCGCAGGCACGCAGCACCCGGTACGACCGTTGTACACATAAACTCAATAAACGCGAAAACAAAACAACAACAAAAAAACGCTGTAACTATGAATCGAAGAAAAAGTTTGTTGCTTAACGTTTTTTGTTTTTTTAATGTTATTTTTTATTCAGTGAGAGATTTTATTAAGGGATGCAGCGGAGGCTACAAGCATGAAATCTTTGGTTGGTGTTCTTGCTGCCCGAGCGTCTGCGCAGCCCAGCAGCGTTCAGAAGGAAGTAGCTCGAGCTTATATAGTCTTTGCTGCAGCCCATTTTAACTTGAGACGTGAGATGTCGTCACTGTGGTGGACGTTCCACAACTGACATGCAAACACTCACTGTGACGTCTTTAGTGGGATTAATTTTGCTTTCATCGAAAGGCAATAAGAGTAATGTCAGACTTTCACGTCGACGGTGTTGGTTTCAGAAGGCAATGAACCCATGTTTCACATGCTCTTTCTACAACACGGTGGAAATTGTCGTCTGCAAGTGACGGTAAGTAGCCGCGGGTCACAATTCGTGACATCCTAGTGATGTAAATTCTGGTCTTGGCGTCACGCATGGGAGTCATAAGGGGGCGCCATCAAAATCTCTCGGTGGCTAATAGGGCCTGAGAGTGTTGTTTCGAAAATGATGAGTTCCATGAACCGCGGACGCCGTAGCACTTCCCACAGAGAGTTTCTAACTACATGCCAAAAACAACTCTTTTTTTAAGGCCTGTTCACACATGAAGCGGAGCGCTACAAGCAGAGCGCTTACCTTGCGCTAAGCGCGTGCTGACCGGAGCGTTCCCCAGCTTTGTATCGCACCGTCGAAACTGTTGCTCATGGCCAGACTTGTACCGTACGCAAGTAATCAAATTACTTGTAATCGATTACTTTTTGGAGTAATTTTGTATTCAGTTGATTACTTTTATTAGGCAGTAATCAGAAGAGTAATCTGATTACTTTTTGAAGCAATAAAATTACTTGTAACCGTTACAATTTGTCCACAGGACACCCCCCCCCCCCCCCCCCCCCCCCCCACCAACCCGGGCACACGCCTTTTTTCTATAAAATGTTAAAAATAAAATTTGCTTTTTTTTCTTCGAACGGAAAAAATAGATTTTTGCGGAGCTGTAGGAAACGAGGTCAATCTCTTTCTATATACAGTTTCTGTGTAATGCCCGTTTTTTTTTTTTTTTTCAGTGTGGACTGGGAATGGGAAGCCCCAGGGAAGCCACAGTGCGTGACAAAGGCCATTCAGGACGAAGTTTGAGGAAGCAGAATATAGCTTTGTGAGTCCTTTGTTCAAACTAGCCCCCTCACGCACACACACACAGAAATAAGAAAATAAAAAAATCCTGCTTAGGGTACCTACTCGCAGCCCGTAGGAGAACCAGAACCGAAGAATGCCTAAAGCGGATGCAAAATATAACAAAGGCAATTGAAATATTTCCCCATTTTCCCTACGTGGTCTTTGTGACAAGCAAGGTTTCGAGCTGAGAAGTGGTCGGGGCAATCTCTTCCGCTAATGGATACTACACATGATCCGTTTCAAATCCTGGAGCTGCTGCTCTTTTGTATAACATGCGAGCTCATCCACATGTGAATGATAAAATGAGCGACGCAAACTTTGAGCGACAACTCTTGCTCAAGCTTAACAATATCTAGAACCCCCTCCGCTCACTCCCCCCCCCCCCCCCCCCACACACACACACACTGGCGAATGCCCAAATCATTAAACGTCTTCAAACGAATTCTATGCTTGTGTCCGCATTGTGAAGGTGCAACGACCACGAAGAGGGAGCCAGTTTTTCTTCTTCAATACTTATGCAAATGTGAAATATAGGTTGGAAGTGGTTCATTGTTATGAGCGCTAAAGATGTGTCTACACACAATAAAGTAATCGGAAAAGTAACGATTACTTCTTTAAGTAATGTCCAATTACTTTTGCCGTCGAGTAATCAAGTAATGTAATCGAATACTTTTTAGCCAAGAGTAATAGTAATTGTAATCGATTACTTTTTTTTAGTAACGTGTACAAGACTGCAGTCATGGCAGACGATAAGTAGCCGAAGCCACGTGAGCAGCGCTACATCAGCGCTATGTGAGAACCGGCCATTATAGTTGTGCAATGTTTGCCGGCGTCGCGTTTTCATATACTTGCTTTTTTTGATAGGTAGATTATGTCGCGTGTTGGAGACTTTGAAGCTCACAAAATGTTGCTAACAAGATACGATACGTGTTACCGGTGTCTACTTGCGAATCGATCGCCTGCCGAACGGCACCTCAAAAATCAAGGACGTAATTACAGTCCATGAGATACTTCACGTAAAAGAAACAAACTTCGTTTTTCTTTTTTTAGCTTCTGCTTTTAATTCGTAGATACAGTAAGTAGGCAGGCGAGCTGGTTGATGTTACACATTTTTGAAAACCGGAGACGACGGACGAAGAAGGGGACAACACACAAAACGTCGAGACGTTTTGTGTGTTGTCGTCCGTCGTCTCCGGTTTTCAAAAATGTTTAATTCGTACATCGATAAAGCATGTCATCGCCACTTTTCGAAAACTAACGCAGCTTCGCATCAACGGGCGGTTGTCGGAGCTATGGGTGCGAAGCTATGGGTGTGAAGCGAGGATTGGGGCAGAGATCAGATGGGGCCTGTTGCCGCACTGCGCTGGCCGGAATTGATCACCTCAGCTGAGACCTGTACGGCACCAATTCGACGTCGGAACCAGCGAAACCCTTTTCCCGACCTACTTTCAAAGCTTTCGTAGTTTGACTGCTACGCGCTTTTATTTTAACGAAATCACCAGGGGGTGAACAAATATTGTAGTGTAGACGATTGTTGCTACAACTACAAGCGGCACCAGTGCGAGAGCATTGAATGGAACGGCGAAGCCTCTGCATGCCCATGGTCAGTATCCGAACTCGTGCTACTCATGTAAACATCGAGTTGGGGTTACTATAACGCCGGCACAAATTTTCGCCAAGGCACTAACAAGTGAGCGCTGATACAGCCACTTATTCGGGACCGTGCCAGAAAAAATTTAGAACATCGCTGACCCTTACCAAAACCCCAAACTCTAGTCTAAAGGATAGTCAAATAACCTTTAAAGCGTTTTACATTAACGTTCTTGCAACATATTCTCGTTTATGTGGCCGGAGAGTCGTAGCAACGTCACCGGTTGCGTCGTTGTCTCGTTTGTTGCGGATAGCCCGTTTTCAAAAGCACAATTTCAATACTACTTGTATTTAAAAAAAAAAAAAAAGAAGAAACGTTCTCGCTGCATTTGTTTCTATTCAAATTCTAACTTCCTCGAAATTCGACCGAATCACGCAGCCCTGGGACATCCTGGCGCCACTTTTGGATCGGCGAACTTCAGGCCCGTTTTTGGCATCCGACCTTCCCCGCGTGGCGAAGCGGAGGTTTTTATCAATTCCCGTTTTCAAGAGCTCTCCGGCGAGTACACTCGCTTGGCCTGTGCGGTACGTGGGCCCCTTCCCACGCAAGACCGCGGCGGCCGACAATAAATAAAGCAAATGCGTCGGCGGTCTCAATTCGCCTGATCTAACCTCGGCTCCTCGTAGATTTTTTTTATGCTTTTTTTTTTTTGTACAACACTTGTGCGATGTGGTTATATAGAAACATAATTTGTCACTATACTTGCACCAAAAATTACCACCACTATTCCCACTACTACTATACTGTTCCGACTATGCGTTTGGAGAATCTCTGACATAAACATTGTTCTCCTCAAAAACATAATTAATTTCTTGAGATTGGCCAATAAGCGAACAATCTACACTATATCTTGTTTAATACAAAGAGTACAGGACACTGCCAACGCAATCTACGTAAAAATAAAATCTCATTATGCGTTTTTTTTTTAAGCTGTCTAGCAAATGGGGGCGCTAGATACAGTAACATTTGCTTGCTCCGGTAGCTTTACTAGCGCTGTACACTGCGCACTCCCGTTACGAGCCTACGCAACGCAACGTGTGAGTAGTAAAGTCAGTGAATTTAATGAGTAGGATATATATGCATGACTTGAACGAGACGTCACCGCGTTATCCTGCAGGCCATTGCTACCTGTTCTGGCGTACTCGAATCACATGATCGCCGTCCGCTTCTAGCACCTCCATAATCCGACACTCCATGCTCGCGCTTCGAGGCAGTTTTATTTTAGCTCGTGCTCGTACGCGCCTCAAAATACTAAAAACAACCACGTAAAAAGACAACTACATTAAATTTATAAACGGTTATAGCGCACAATACTTTTGGCATCGGACAAAACTAAATCAATATTTATCAACCCCAGCGATAGTCTGCAGTACACATTTTCCACTATTCGCGACTCCAGCGACCTGTAGGGGGCGCCACCACCAAACAAACATGGCGGCTGAATCCAGGTCGCGCCGGCGTGGCGCGTTCAATTTAACAGGTTTTCTTTTGTTTAATGCCCAATTTTATAGGTATTTGAACTGAGACGGTTAAGTGTAGCCGGTGCACACAAACTTGCAGAGCATAGTTTTGTTTTCCCGGTGTTTTTTGTTCTTTTCATGTCAAACTTTCGTTTCGGAGATTTCGTTCAAAACCGAAACTATGGGCTCTGGAGAGACGGTAATATACTAATCAGTTTTGATCATTTAAGAAAAGCGGCAATGACTGCAGAATTTTTTCACCAACTGTAATTTTCAGCCAACTCGCATGCCTCGACCATGCGACTTATCTGTCCGCGAAATCGAGCTTCTGTGCGTATCCGCATTTAAGAAACAGCTCCAGTCGTCTGCTCGATCAACAACACAGGCTGCAGGAAAATTACGAAAATTAAGCAAGCGCTTCTTGAGCCAAGGAGCATGTTAACCCGCCTGCTCCCCACTAAGCAGCTGAGACTCCTATTTCAATTCAGGTTTTAGTAGCAATCGAGAAGTCATTTTGACGAGCGAGTTATGTATTATATTACGTACTATGGGGGTCCCACTAAAGCGATATTAGTATATTCTTCAGGTTGAACTATGAGCTTAGTTGACTAGCTATTAGGTGAACTGCTGAATAAGAGTATATTTGACAGACAGGGAGATACTACTTAAACTTAGCCAAATGGTTCTAGCCGGCAGCACGGAGACTAACTGAAGAGCGTCTTCATTGGAGTTCACGCAGAACCTCTCTGCATTGAACTTTGCTTCGAATCCTGAACGGAGAAAATAAGTATTTTTTGTGGCCGGTCAACCTGAGCAATGTAGACATATATTGCTGCCGCTTCGACGGGGGTATAATATAAATATTGGAGGCGTGACAGTTTCTAACGTTGCGAGACGCGTCCCCAACCTTTTGAAAACAGATAATTTCCCTCATTCATCATTTGCAGCGAGCAGGTTTTTCTGAATCAAGTAATTGCGAAATCAGCCCAACTCCTTCAGAGTGGTCCAGAGGCTTTTTCGGCGAAAAGCAGCCAATATGAATAGCCAACGCACCGACCGGCGTGGGTGGCTCAAACTTAAAGCTAATCAAACACAACCAAACTCAAGAAAAGCAGCTATCGAACCTTCCCATTCACTTGACTGCAACATTGGTGTTCCCTCCAGTGAAATGCCTCGTCTGTTCGCCTTCCACTGTTCTATACTCTGTTTCATACTTATCGCGCAACGCTGTCAAAGCTACTGACTGGCGCGAGCGCGTGCCTTCATCTATGGTTTTGTTTGCGCGAGAACTCGTGCAAATGATCAACGAGATCAAGCCCCACGCTCGCGCCGGTAGCTTTGGCAGCGTTGCATGCTAAGTATGAAACAGAGTATACATCCTTATAAAGAAACCCCTTATCAGTTACCAAGTAGTCGTCACATTGAATGTGAATCGAGACAGACAAGAAATCAAAACGTTTTTCCGCGATTCCTCCCCATCCAAGAAATCGAAATCACGCGACCGTGTGTTGCGGAGTAAACGGGCTTTCAAACACGTGATGGAAGAAAACAATCTACTGAGGCTTCACCACACTAATGAACACTCGGGCAAACTTTAGAAATTTCCGGACCTTCTTGAAATTACACTGTTCGCCATCGCGCCGACAACACGTGTCCGCGAAAGCCACCAGAGATGCGGCGACCTGGACCGGCTGGTTCCCGGTTTTCCCGCTTGGTGGCGTCCGTTTTGCTGGAGTCGCGAATACCATTGGAAAACTTTCAGTGGCATTTTCGACGAAAGGAGGAGTGCGCGTGGACCAGTTTCAAAAGCCTCAGTCATACTGCTCCGTACGTCATACAAAAGACGTGGGGACAGAATTACCTGCGGATACGCTTCAAGCGTGTTCGAAGCATGTTTGTTTTATACATGCTTCGAACATGTCTGCAGACAGTTTTTTTGTACGATCAATACGAGAGGAGCACCGTGATACAAGAAATAAACACGCCCGAGACGGTGCTTGCAGGCTGTCTTTTGAATGACGTATTAAGCCGGGGTCACACAGCTCGTACATCATACAAAAGTCAGTCGGCAAACACGATCACCGCAATATCTGTGGTTCGAATGCCGCCTGCCTAAAGTTTTTCCTTGAACTCATTGCCATGCGGCATTCGAAGCAGGGATCTCGCGGTGACTCGCGTTCGAATCTGTACGCAGACTTTCTTTTATGTGATGTATAGTGCTGCTTAATCAGCGTTCGTGCGCACACCGCCGTACATTAGACTGCATATAGCCACAGAAAGTTGTCCTCGAGAATAATTCGTTTGTGCCAAGGTATAGTAGCACTCGAGGTAAACGAATGCTGACAAGGTTTGTCTGGCACGCCTCCGCGCAGTGTTTGTGTGTCACTCGAGCGAAACGAGGTGTCAAGAAGAGTGACACGCGTTAGGAGCGCAAGGTTGGCACTTGGAAGTACCGCGTGCCATACAGTGTGCTCACTTTGAAGGAAAGCGATTGGCGAGTATTGTCTTTCTTCCGCCGAATGCCGTCCTCCGTCTCAACGAATTGGTGCAGTGCTAGCAACAGCATGGGCTCGAGTGTGTGCCTCTGCAAAATGCTTTGTTTGTAATGGTATTGCGCATAAGGATCATTTTCGAATGCCACGCGCTCGACAGGTAAACTAATGACCAATAATACAGAAACAACAAAAAAAAAAAAGAAGATAGAAACGAGAGAACAAAAAACTGGATCTGGCTGGGTACACTGGGCAGCGGACGCTATCTTGAAGGCTGCTCCCGGTTTGTGGACGTCGCCTCAGTACGAGTTTCGTGATGCGGGGAAGAGGTCGTGGGTGAAATACAACTGCTGTTTCTTTATCACGCGTTGAAAAATTCTTTCTCTTTCTGCTTAGGGTAAGAACAAAGAACTGAGTGGTACCATTAATTTATTAAAAGTGACAGTGGATTCGTTCCTTGAACGCCCTTTATGTGTTTCGGTGATGCGCACGCAGCCACCTTGTTGAGGGAGATAAGTCAGTGTTCGTGGCTACGCGAGTTCAAAGGCTTGCTGTTGCATCATCCTAGAGTCTATTCTCGATCAGTCGCGAGCTTATCTAATACGCAGTGCACGCTTGTCGGCGATCATTTTGTGATATCTGCCACCCCAAAACAACACAATATCGTCTAAGAAATAAAATATACGTAAAGCCCAAAATATGAACAAATGGCAGCTCCTAAGCTCTAGAGTATAAAATACCACAGCACAAGGTATCATTCAAATGTTTTTTTGTTTTTTTTTTGTTTTTAATGAGGAACGCTACTTCCTTCATTGCCTTCAAATATAACATAAAACGTTATATTTTACAATAGGCCCTTTATAGCGTTATAGTTAAGCATTGGGTTGAATAGAGTATGCTCAGCTCTGACCACAGTTATTCGTGCCATTATTCGCTTGTCTTGAAACCTCCTAGCTCTTGCCAAGTTGTACTTTGCTCCTGGTGTGGCTTTATTAATTCACTATTCTGTAAAACACTTGTTTCGTGCCTACTTGGCACAGTGAAACATTGTTTGATCAGATTTCGTGTCCTTTTTACGTGCGTTCTATTGTTAATTTCTAGTCTGTTTTGTTTCCCTGCTGAGCAGTGTGGCGGGGCCTCGTCAGGTAAATCTGTTCACCTTTCGCCCTTCCACCCGAGACTCAAGGGGTCCAAATAAAGATGGTTAATTATTAATAATCAGGTGACTACGAGCCCACCGAATGCTAGTCGCTGCGCTCTTAAGTCCTCTGACTGCCAAACTCGCTAGCAGGTTGCAGACAGAACGCGAATCAGGTAGGCTTCATGTCTAGTTTTGCGAAAGCAGTGTCCCTTTCCGTTTGCTTGGATGGCTGTAGCATATCATCTGTGTAGACTGGTTATGTAAGAGCCAAATTTTCTTGTATCGCAGTTCTCACTGGGCTTTTGTTAACTTCTGCCACAGATACTCACATTTGATCACAGACACAAACAAAGTACCTGCTTTAAAATCCGTTGGACGAAATTAATTCTAATTTATTGTTTAATAAGTCGTATCAGCGGCCGAATTATTTTCCCGCGCCTTGTCGAACGTAGTTGCTAAAACGACCAATCCCTGGGAAATAATTGGTAGACGTCTTAACTACGAAAAATATTGTGATAACGTTACTTTGATTTGTACTTAGCAATCTGAACGATGTAATTAATCAGCTGTTTAAACATGTCAGACAAGCACGCGAGGCCGTAGTTTTACTCATTTTCCACGTCTGCGAACGCAGCTTCCCACACGAATAAAGCCGTGTTCAAAAACGATAGCCGCACACTTTTATTAAATAACAATAGTTACTTTATCTGTCTCTCGGCAGTTCTAATTTCAACACCAGTATAAACGTTCACGACCGTAGCTGCGACCATTTCGACAATCGCTTTCCGTAATTACGCAGTAAAAACATTTGTCAAATTACTTTAGTCAAACGCCAGGCTTAATTGTTGTTAAAGAACGTTTTACAAACCTTTATTTCAGTAAGACGTTATTGATAGGGAACTAGCTCTGCCATCGAAGCCATACTTGAGTTGTCGTGTTGCCGGCCCGAAATTCGGTCAGGCAGCGATCAGGGCAACACACGTTGTCCAGCACAAGTTGCTGCTGCATTTGTTGCCGAAAGCCGTCATACCGAGGCAACATTTTAGTTGTCGTCCATGTTGTGCTGCTGTTGCCGCGATGTGACAGGTTTGCCGGAGAACACGGGGAGCGAGCAACAAGTAGCCCAACTGTTGGACAACATGTTGTGTTGCTGTTGCCGTCGTGTGAAGTGCGATGCTGTCTCGGCTTTATTTTCGCGCGCGTGTCTCGTGCATTTGCGTGTGACAGATTGCTTCCCGCACGCGACACACTGCATGTGATGAAGTCGGATGGAAGGGCAGCGATGAAAACATCCGCGTTGGACGTCGTCGTCCGCTTGGCGAATCGTACTACACACCACCTGTCGGGTCTTGTCACGACGGCTTCTGGCGTCCAAACGGGATTCGACGCGGCCAAATCGTTTTACAAATCGGCGAGAGGAAACAAAATGCGGCCTGCAGAAGTGCTTCGCAAATGAAGATTCGTGCGGCAATATACGCGTCGGTTATATAAAAAGTCTTCGTGACTTTGTGTTTGTTGTTTCTTTGTGTGTGATCTTAATTGATGGACTCACCGGGGGCTTCAATGTATTCTACTTGTCAAAGCACACGTCAGGGTCAAAGTAATATCAGAGAGAACTGAAGAGTATATGTATGAAACCAACAAGGTCTTGTTGGCTTGCTTGTAGGCTTTGCTCTTCGATCGTGTTTCTATACAGAAAATAAGCTTCTGCCGCAGGGAGCGAGAGTCTGCAACAGTGGCGTTCTTTGAAACGACGAACTCGATTGTGCCCTTGGCCAACTCCCAAACCCATCTCGCATGCATATACATGACTTTCTCTGAGCCTGTCTGGGAAGCCAAAAAGGTCCAATTGGGCAGTTCAGAATAGGCTCGTCTACTTTACCGTTTATGACACTAAAGCCTTTTTTTTTTTTTTGCACGTTCTAATTGAGAACATAGCATCGGCCTGTCAACTATAAAATGCATTTTGCAACGCGCGTACTGCAATACTCATCTGTGCTTCCTCCGAGGAATATTCGCATCACAGTTTTCTTCTGTACTATTTCCACCGGAACAAAGCCTATCCAGAACAACCGCTTAAAACAAAGGTAGTACTCTTATTGCCTTAAGATAGAAAAATAACTGCTTAGCTGTCATGTCGCTTAACACCCGAAACTGTGGTGCTGGAAAGGAGAACCTTTATTCGAAGGAACAGACACAGAAGGGAACGTCTGTTTCCTTTTGTGTCTGTTCCTTCGACTACAAGTTTTCCCTTTTCTGCAGCACAGCCCCAGGTGTTAAACGACACGATTAGCTACCACCACCTCGCCTGCGCACTCAAGGTCTTTTCACTACTTGGTTAGGTGTGTGGCCCACAACACACCCTACTTCGGTAGATTCTGGTGACGCACATGACAAGGTATACCAATGTATCGTCGACTTCCTCCAGACTAAACGGACTGAAGAAACAAGCTTGTTATGTCTATTTAATCTTTCTTGCGTGGCATAAAAATTTTATGCAGGCTGGTGAAGGGAGGAACGAAATGAAGAAGGGCGAGGAGGTGAAAGATTTTTCAATCGGATTTGACATAATTCATGAGGTCAGATCGCTGCACTATTGTTTTCGAGTGATCGTAGTATTCTTTGACGAATTTTACGTTATTTACGGACGTTGCGAATTCTGCCAATATCCAGAAGAGCACATACGCACCCTGGAGCCGCAGGCACAGTGCTAACTTGCCCAAACTGTTACTATATATGTCAGATGAATGGAAGCGTTAGTGATCACACACACACGCAGACACACACACAAAAAACAACAATTTTCGCTGCAGACATGGTGACAGAATTGTCCGCGGACAAGTCTGAAGCTTGTTGGGAACAGTGTTTGTACATACAGACGTTGGCTTCGAAGATGTTTGCAGACAGACTTTGTACGACAAATCTGACCGGATCGTCATACAAGGAAGAAAAAATTCTTCAGACAGTAGGGGGTTTTAGGGAGCCGTTTTTGAACATTCGATACGGTGGGATGGGCCCTCCGGTACGAACGGCGCATGCGCAAATCTTCTGTCTAAAACGTGTTTTTTTTTTTTTTTTTTGTATAATTTATGAGCAGTGTGACCGCGGTGGCCTTATTAACGCATTTTTTTTATTAATGATGATCGCAACCAATTGCGATATGAGGATTGGGTCGTACGAGTTTCAAACGCGACCCCACACCTCGAGTATTCTCCCAAAAACCCGCACAGTCCGGACCTAATGCGCCGTGTACACCGCGCGCACCGAATCGTAATCGAAGACCCGACTCGACGAGACTCTCCGCAGTGCTGCTGCCCAGACATTACAGAGTCCCATCGTGATCCCTCCCCCAGCACGAGCGAAGTCCGCCCTCTTCCCGGAGATCGGCAGTCCGTGCTCAAGTCGCCCCACCGACCTCCAAGGCGCGTTTCCTCCTTTAGTTTTGTCTTTGTATGTGTGGATGTGTGTATGCCTCTCCTCGTCGTTCCAAGCATCCCCCCCACCAGCGTCTGCCGTTCGCGTTGTGTTCTCTGCCCGAACATCGCAATTCCCGTGTTTCCAGTCGGCAATCAGTCGTGGGGAGAGAGAAAAAGAAGAGATGCTTAATGGTCCGCGCAGCCTCGTGTAGTAAGGGTCGTGTGCGCCTTATAATATACGCAGAAATGCTTCGGAATCTATACATAGCTGCGTCTGGACGCGCGCGGTGAGGCTGTTGAATACCGCGACCAAAAAGACGTGCCGGATACGACCTAGAATTCCGAGGGCGTGGCTACGGTGGGTGTACACTCCATAACAAGCACATAGGCAAAGTGTGTCTGCCGTGCTTGCCTCTCCAAAGCTTAAACTGATCACGTTTTCTTTCACGATGCTCCGATAATTATTTTTTACCAATTAACAAAAGGCTAAAATAAATAAAAAGGAAAGAGAGCGAATGATAAATAACGGTGCAGTCATATGCTTTATTTTTTACTTTGCGGTCGGAAAATGCTTTTGTGTTTTCTTTTCTAGTGCGCGTGCTGCCAGTGAACTTCTTTCAGGTTGGTCTCACATAGACAAAGTCACTGTTGTTGGCAGTTACTGTACCAGCAGCTCGCGTAACTAGCTGTTAGCTTACAAAAGGACGTTCTGGACTGAAAGGACTGAGTAAAGAGGTGTTTTCTCTCTCTCGCTCTCTCTCTCTCTCTCAATCTTGAGAGTTCTGTGTCTAGCGTTGAAGGAAACATGAGCGCGAGCCCACGGTTCTAGTCACCAGTTTCGCTACGCGAGCGCTCGTGCAGGCAATGTATTCGAGAGAGCTGCCGCTATGTACCAGGCCGAATATTTGACAGTACTGCGCGCGACTTGTGAGATTGAGTATCAATGTATCTTTACACGGAAAGGGGGGACGTTCGGGCATCTGTTCAATGGAGTCTTTGGAAAGGTTAAGAAATATCATGACTGTAAGCGATGTCACTGTTTACATAAATTACGACAGCCTTTGCGTGCCCATCTGGCTCATGTGCTGCCAAGAAAAGATAGTATAGTGAGAACGCACAAGCTTTGCAATGAACTCGCGCAGCGTTGCTTGTCCGGAAAGACCCATATTAGGCGCGGCATGAACCTGACCTCAAGGTGCTACTAAAACAACGCAAAAGAAACGTGTCCGAACGTAGAAAAAAAAGTTAAAAGCAAATATAAATTATGTTGGTCTATCTCACGGGAGCAGACTATAACGAGCGCAAGCCCTCCTACATCACAGCTCTTCCAGTGTGGATATGTCTCCCTTTCGACGGTTATAAATGAGATAAAAAGGACATATTCGAAAGGCAAAATGGAGAAAAAGAAAAAAAGCATAAACGAAGGAGGTCGGGGAGATCTGAATGAGACGTGTGTGTTGGTCCCCCCCTCCACCGCCATGGCCGCCGCAGAAGATGCGCGAGAGGAGGGGGGTAGGGGGGGGGGGGGGGGGGACCCCCCTATCAGGCACGCCATTCCCCCTGCCAATGTATACGATCGAGATGGGCGCCGAATTCTGGTGGCTGGCTGGCGGGACAGCTTCTTTCTCTCTCTCAGAGCGTTTCCCGAGAAAAGTCGGTCCTGCCGGCGTGCCCGATTAAAGCCGAAGCGGAGCAGCAGGTCGGACCCAGCCTCGCCAGCGGGTCATGCCAATACCACCCAAAAGACGAGAGGCCCGTGCTCACCCCTCCCCCCCTCCCTCCATACGTCATCACTAGTGGGCGTCAGCGTCGCCGCCTGCGCGTCTTGCAGCGTCTGGTAACGAGCGCGACGCTAGAACGCCACGTCCCCAAGACGGACGCGTCTGCCGCGTTGCGGCGTCTCTTGTCGACTTTCAGCGTGTTCGCCGCTTGGGGTGTGTCGGGGAACCACCAACCATGACGTCACGCGCGGGCCTTGTCCTCTGGGTGGTGTTGGTCCTGCCTGCTTCGCGCCGGGTCGGCCTTGAACGCCGCTGCAGCGTCTCTCCTCTTCCCCCGAGGCACTCGTCCTTGTCCTCGGGGACGCATCCAGAAGACATCGCGCGCGGCAGTGCACTGCTTCGAGTCGGCGTCTCCCGCTATTGCTCGAATAATCGAAGGAACGACCGACCGTCGGCGAGCGTCGCGTTTTTGCCGCATCGCGTTCGCATTGTTAGGCTAACGATGAGAAGACGGTCCGTGATGGACCGGGAGTGAATGGAAGACGTGGGGGACGGAGTTTTATTCGATCTGTGCGCGGCTGTCCCGTGTGCGTTCGTCTCACTAAGTGTGTGGGGGGTTGTATCTATCCGTATGTTCTTTTTTTTTTTTTTTTTTTTTTTTTTTTTTTTTTTTTTAGAAAACAGGTGAATGCATACTTTGCCGCGATGGTTCGCATGATCTAGGAAATGAAGATGGGTGGCATTGTTATCGATGGTGGCCCACGGACTCGTCGATAAACCGTGGACAGAGAGCATTTGGTTCTCCGAGCGCTGAGGATCTCATCGCGGTGTCAATGGAGAGGAAAATGAAGGCGACGACGAGGAAGACGGTCGAAGGTCCAAAATAATTGTCGCGCGCTGAAGAAGTCTACTTCACCGAACGACTAAACTAAATGGCACTGTGACCTACTCGCACGGTCGTTTTCCTATCTTCCTCGCGTTTTCTCAACGTAGTTCGGAGGTTCAACGCCCTCGAGCTCGACGTTAAAGTTGACCCACCGTGAAACACTCCCGAAGGCCCGGCTCTTTCACGTCGTGTTATCTAGGCTGACAGTGTGCGATGAAATGGAGAGGTAGGCGGCCACGAAGTGGCAGCGGCTGCTTCATTTTAAGATGGATGAATCGTTCGACAAGTCAACGAGCGACGGAGGAGGCAATAGATGAGAAGAACGAGGAATCGAACCAAGCGGTGCGGTATCTTCTAACGCATCCCGTCTAAGCTAAACACACCTTTCGCGTTCTTCCTCGGAGAATCGTTGCCATTGAGAAACCTAGCACCCCATAATTATGGTTTATCAAACTACTGGCGCTTTTCGAGTTTAGAAGGCGCGCACCGATGGGGTTTTTTGTTTAAGCTAGTTTAACCAGGAGAAGGTGAGTTCGCGTAACTGAGCTGCAAATTTCGACTCGCGGCAGGCCTTTAAAAAAGGTTTCTAAAGAAAAAAAAATAATAATAATACGGTTTTTGAAGGAAAGTAACACAGTAATACAAGGTCTAAATCGTGGCACACCCGCAAAACGCCTGTTTACATTTTGATTATTCTCTTCTGCATACGGTAAGAAAAACGGGAAAGCCAAACAAACGTTCATTATGTGTGTGTTTAGTACCTCTCGCTAAAGAATGAAAACTTCGACAGGAGGTCAATTAATCGAAAGCTCGGGGGATAAAAGATTAAAAATAGATTGCACCTTGTGCGGCTTTAATTGAAATCACTGAAAATCAAAGCTAGCTTATTGCATTTCACATCATTGACCTCGTAAATGGGCTCGCGAAATTAATTGTGGAATTGAATTCGCTTTCTCAGTAATCTCAGTTGGACGTCAGAGAATCGCACAAATATTTTACACCCTTAAGATTAAGACGGCTTATCACTTTCTTTAAATAGAGTAATGTGCGAAATATTAAAATCAACTGGCTCTCTTTTTTTTTTTTTAGAGTGCAGAGTCTTTGGTACGTCGTCATGATTTTTCTTTTAATCTTGTTCTTATTCCCGACAATTTAAAACTGAGATATTTACGTCTCTGGTGGCTGCATAAGGTCCGTAAGCATTACTGACGCTTTATAAGTTAAAACAAAATAGTTAGGGGTGAGACGAGGATTCTGAAACACATAACTATTCATCGTTTCACCGTAAGTCAGATTCCATTAAAAAGAGAGCATTAGGGAACCGTGTTTGCACATCCGATACGGCACAATGGGCCTTCCGGTACAAACTGCGCATGCGCGAGTCTTCTGCGGTAGCGCATGGGCCGTTCGCACCGGAAGGCCCATCGTACCGCATCGGATGTGGAAGAATGGTTCCCTAAAACTCCCTAAAGACTAGAGGACGTACAAACACAGACTCACCGCGCAAGCGTCGACGGCGCATTATGTGCCCAAGGTTAATTTGGTCGGTGCACCGACGCCGTGATGCAGCACCAAAAGCGCTTCGTCGCGGTGTTCGTCGTTTTTCTGTGAGCATTATTACCATTTCTTGTGGAGTATTGAAAAAAAACAAAAATAGAAATGAACAGAAACGTCTGTGCGTAATATCCCATTTCGTCCAATTCTATGCCGACAAAAGCAGTAAGGTAATGCATGTTTCATTCAGCTACCCGAAGAAAACCGCCAAGCAGCAACGAAGACTTCGTCACAGCAAAGCCAGGGATCTCGAACACTTATACCTACGAGACGAGTACGTCTCACTAGGCACAAGCCCAAGACGTAGGCGGGAACCTGCACTCACCGTCTCGTAGAGTCCCCTGGGTCCTCGGACGCCAACCTGAACAGCTTTCCAGGGCACGGCCCTGTACACTTGTTCCACGGACGTGGTATGCCTACGGGCCCTGCTGGAGTACGGTCTGCCGCATCCGCCAAGCAGAAGCAGGCTGGCACCGCGTCGTCTGCGACGGTAGCCTGCGCTGCCGTCAGCGGATCCTCGGTCCTGGCTCGCCTTGCACTGAACCCGGTACGAGCGACCGGAGGAGTCGGAGACTCCGGACATGGTGATGGCAGATCACCTCACACCTCCGAAGCACTGATCTCACTCACACATTGGGCGGCATCCGAACTGTCGAGAGGGTCGCTGGTTCACATCACTGTCGTCGCTTCTTAGCATTTCGGCATAGGCCTTGGAAGGAACCAATGATTCTTGATGGCACAATGAATACAGTTGCTGTGTCTCTCGAGTGATGTTGGCCAGAAGTTCGTTGTCGATCGGAAAGTCGTTTATAGCAGTCGTGGTCAGGAGAAAGCACCAGACAATCGGGCTGGTTCGCGCTCGTTTTAATTACTGTGACCGTACCTTTGAGAAGTGTTTACCGCGACCCATTCAATAGAAGTGAACGGCCCACTTCTCGTAACAGACGACTTTCTTTCCTCTCTTGATCGGGCAAGTACGGTTAATATAAAACACCACACGGTGGATTTATTCACGCTGAATTCACCTCAGGGCAGGACAAGCAGACAATTTCTGAAGCGGTCAGGGTGCAGATGGAACTTCTCCAACTCGAAAACCTCCAATTTCCGTAATTCCGCAGCAACTTCGCGATCACGTGCGCGAGTTTACAAGAAAAAAAATCCGTTGGCAGATTTGAAACGGCGGGCACATGGAAGTCGTCGTCACGGAATTACCACGATCGAGGCTCAGTTGCGGCAGTGAAGTGGTGAACCATGGGGGGCCTCCTCCACTTTGAAGAACAACGCACCAGAATCACCACGAGCAGCCATCCAGCCCGATGCACGCAGTTCCACTCCAGACGCACAAGGCGGGCACGACCAGCACGACTGCCTCGCTGCTCGCGTCCGCCACACCGGCAGACTCGTAGGAACGCCAGCCAGCTTGGCTGACAAGCACGTGGAGAGGGCGGGAGGACCAAGTCTCCCAGTCGGGGCGAGAGATACGAAGAGAGGAGACTCCGCTGGAAAGGGAGGTCCCTGACGTAACAACGAGGAGGTTAGGTGGGCCTCTTCGTTCAACAAGCCCTTCTTGCCCGGATTGCTATGCGCGCGTACGTGAGGACCTGCAGACTTTTTTTATTATTATTATTCTGCTCTTTGCTTGTTTGGCCCCTTCCTGGCTGACCGGCTGACGCAGCGCTTTCATGGAAGAGGAGGTTGCATCGGGGAATCCGCTTTCGCTTTCCATCATTGTGGAGCGGCAGACACGGGCTGGAAGAAAGAGAACGGTCGACACGCCCTGGTCGCTGCTGATGGTGACCCCCTCTCCGAGCGACCAGCGAGCACGAGCTAAGTTTATACGCGCTCAAATACGGGAGTCATTTAGTCTTCCGCTGCATGAGCGGGAGATCACGACGACGGTGTTGGACGAGCAAAGCTGCAGGCGGTGTGCTGGGGCCTGGAAAGGGCCGTCGAGGGTGCGTGACAGTGTATAGCACAACAATGAGATTATCTGTTGTGACGTTAAATGCGAAGTGTCGTTCTTGCGAACGCCCCTGGCCTGGCGCGAATTCTAGTCTCGAAGCGCTTTTCTATTTCGAGAGCCGGTGTTTTCTACCTGGTTACGCCCCTGTCACGCAGAAACTCCGGAAACGCTTAGGGCAGCACACCGCCCTTAGTTGTCGGTGTCATTTCATCGGACTTGACACTTGGACAACCTATTTCTGCTGCACGCTATTAAATTTGACATTTGAGGTGCAAGTATCACAGTGCTGTATTTGTTTTGTAGGGTGTGCTCTAGTAGTTCCAATTCATCTTAAAAAATGTTCAAAGTTCTCAAAGGGAGCTCTCCTGTTGATTCTCTGAAGAGGGTAGGGACGTGGCTATTTTAGACCTAAAAAACTCACAGTTCAGCTATAAAAGAGATTAGATTCCTGCTTAGGCACTCGCCGCCCCTAGCCTCGCGTTAAACACTAAGCCTGTTGTCTCTTCAAACTTTCTTGACAACAAAGCAAATTTTAAATATATGAACCAAAGGCAATGGTTATATTTACATGAGATCGCCTAGGCCTTCTTCAGAAGGGGAAGTTTCTCCCAACAACTTGACGTTGCAACATCAGCAACAAGGGCTGCCCGCGTTCACACGCACCATCCGAAATGTTACGATTCGCCATAATCATCAACATTAAATGTTAATTGTATCGCACTATTTAGACACACATTTACGCGCTATAAACGCGTTTTTTATATATCTTTCAATGGCGTTGAGAATACTAAGACATTTTTCTGAAACAATTTATTCCCTAAAACGAGCCATTTGAGACCTGTACCCAGTCTTTAGTTGTCATTGACACCACCAGAGGGATGTCACGTGAAAATATTGCGTCCCTGATTGGCTGCTCTCGCTTCAAACATCTCCGAGTTGTCCGAGTTGCTCGCCCGTTTCGAGCCGGACTCGATCCCAGCCAATTCGTGTTGCAGCGCCAGGATCTATAGGGAAAGCCAGGGAACAACCCGCCAACAACACCGAAGTCGCTAAGAAAATTGGCCCGTCTGAAGCGGGCCTTAGAAGAAATGCCACTTAATCTACATCGTTTCTTTCACAACCTTGCACAAAACCGGAAAAGGCCTACTGCGACCGGGGGTTGCCATATAGCCACCGGGAACCACTAGGTAACGGACGCAGCGAGCAATACGTTTGCTAGTATGGAACTCAATGTAACTTTGCTCGTAATCAACCGAAGAGAGACGTGTGACTCTGCTTCCCCGAATCGGTGACAAAACTCTCGCTAAAGCCGCGATCACAGTGCTCAAAGGTGCCCTGAGGAGGTTTTTGAGATCGCCTAAATATGTCGATAAGTCACTCTGTGAGCTCTAAGCTTCCTAGAAATCCCTAAATCATAACGATGCGCGGCCAATTACCCTAGCAAAAAAGCTATAAAAAAATCGGAATGATCTCCGGCGATGAGAGGAGCATTGTGCCAGCAGCCAGGACGACATGTGACCAATGAAAACGAGACATTTCGTTCAGGGTGCGAACGCTGTTAGAACTAAATGTGTATGCTTTGGTAGATGATAGAAGTAAGTAAGAGTAGTCGAAAAATGTTCATTTTTCGCGGAGAGGGAACATAACACTGCAATAATCGTCTCAAAATCCACGAACTATGTTTTGATTTTCGCGGGAGTGATGTCTCCGGTCGTCAGCTCTGGGGGGGTCGAGCACGCGCTCGCTCGGTTGCCTCGTAGTCTTGGCTTTATAAGCAACGAGCCGCGCGCATTCGAGACATCACTCCGCGTTTGTTCCACCGGTCGGTGGAACGAGGATCCTTCGCTTGCTCTTTGCTGACAGTGGTCCTGCGTTTCGGAACATGTTCCTCCTAGGGTGCCTTCATGTGCGCTTTGCTTAGGGTGGAGACATCTGGTCATTTTGTCTCACACTTTTATTTTTATTTTTTGTTCAGAAGCGCGTGAAAGAACGTGTCCCTGCACGCGCTCGTGGCGCTGACTGTGCTATGGCGACATTTTGTTTTCGTCGATTTCTTTGTATTTTACCCGTGAGCGCGTGCTGTCGGCATCGGGTACTACAAAGGGTGGCATCACCCTAAACAGAAGGACATTAAGGCACCCTAGTTCCTCCCATCGCCGAAGATGACCTCGGTGTGTCGTGATCTTTGACAGCATTTTTAATAGGGAAATCCGCCGCGTATCGACATGATTTAGGGATTTTTCCGATGCTTAGAGCCAGCAGAGTGAGTTATCGCCATATTTAGACAATCTCGGAAACCTCCCCAGTGCACCTTTAAGACAGCATACGAAAGACAGTCTGCAGAAAATAGGGAGTTTTAGGGAATCGTTTTTGCACGTCCAATATGGTACGGTGGGCCCTCCGGTACGAACTGCGCATGCGCGAATCTTATGCAGTAACACATGCTCAGTTCCCGGAGGGTCCATATCGTACCGCATCGGATGTGCACAAACGCTTCCCTAAAACTCCCTACTGTCCAAGGCATGCCTCTTCCTTGAATGACGATCCTGCAAGATTTGTCATACAAAAACTTGTCTTCAGACATGTTCAAAGCATATATAGAGGGCGTGTTTTATTTCTTTTTTGTAAAGCTTAACATATTTGTTTAAAAAAAAAGCCGTAAAAACTACACTTATTTGGTTTGTGCAGGAAAGTTGTACGGCTAGGGGGACGTAGTATGAAGGGGCTAATGATAACGACCAGTTGGCTACTTAAATAAAATTTGCTAATTCACTTTTTTTAATTAGTAAAATGGACATATGGTTCCAATTATAAACTTGCTGAGCGTCATCGAAAACGACTAAATCGGTAACTTTTTAGAAAGACATTGAGCGCGTGAGAAGCACAGAAGTGCGCTAAAGTTACCACTCGTGCAGCAGGAGCGAGGCTATCGGTGCGATAATTTGCCCTGCGCGATTTTTTCGTCTCTTATCCTATAGCCCCAGCCTCGTTGTACAGTCGGCACGGAATGAAACGCGAACAGTGGGTGCATGGTTTTCGCTAGATGCTGCACCACCTGAACCAGATGGGAGCTGCAAGAAGATGGCTCCTCCTTCGATGTGTTAGACTCTTGATCAGTGCGTCCAAACCTTCGGTGTTGCGTCTCTAGGAGACTCAGCGTGGGTCGAAAACCATGCGCTTCATGTTCGCGTTGCATTTCGTGCCGACTGTACCTGTTTCAGGAGTGGTACCTTTTCAGCAGACTACTACGCTTTCCACGCGCTCAAAGTATCTCTAAAAATGACTGATTTAGTGGTTCTCCAGGACGCTCAGCAAGCTTCTAATTGGAACCATATATCTATTTTCACGAATTAAAATTTTAATTAACAAATTGCACTTCATCAGAAGACTGATGGTTACGACTAGCCCCCTACACTATGCCCCCTGGCCGTATAACTCACCTGCACAAACCACCAGGCACGTAGCCAGGATTTTGTTTCGGGGGGCGGGGGGAGGGCGCCCATGATAAAATGCTGTATGAGGAGGGGGGAGAGGAGGCCTTAGCGAAATAGAAGATTTCGGGGGGGGGGCCGGGCCGCATGGGCCACCCCCCTGGCTACGTGCCTGCGAACCACGTAAAGGCAGCATTCGCAATTTTTTTCTAAAAAAAAACAATAGGCTACACTTAAAAAAAGAACAGTTTTACGTTAATGAAGCAAGCATGCTCCGAACATGTGCGTCCGCAACTAATTCAGTCATCCTGTCTGTGGCACACACCGTGTTATTTGTACGATCTATGAGAAGTGCGAAGCCTGCGCTGTAGTCGAAGCTTCGCCAAAATCGGGCACATGCCGTATTCTCCGCAGACTATAGTCCGCACACTGTACATGTTTAAAAGTTGAAATTTTACGCAGTGCGGAGTGTCTACAGGAGCGAACTATACGAGGATTTTTTTTATAACGTTCTTTACAACGAGACGTGATATAGATTGTGAATGACATGTATGCTAATAATGATTTCTGCATCATACAATAATATCTGTGATCTAACAAAGCAAGCATTTGTTAATGTGCACTGTGAATACACTTTTTTAATTTTCTTTACATGAAAGCTATGCACCAAGTGCAGTCTCTTGACTATACATAGGGTGTGGTGGGCAGTTAAAAAGAATACGATACTCCCACTCTTTAACACAGTACGCGTGTTCAACGAATATTGTGACTCTCGCGGCTAATAGAATATAAGTAAATAAAAATATTAGTCACAAAAAACAAAACAAGTGAAGACAAAACCTAGCAATGGGACGCTGTAAATGTTAGCTGATTTCGACATGAAAATAAGGTCAATAAAACATTCGTAGTGGCTTGCTGCGCTAAGAAACTAAAATGAAGAATGCGAACAGTACAGTAAAAACAAAGGTGACGAAACAAGACAGGAATATGAGATAGAATTCATCACAGGTCCATAATGCCTCTACGTCCCATTACAGAAAACTAGCCTTGTACTTTTTTCCTTCTTGCTAAAGACGGCAATTTTCACGCAGAAACGGTACGGGATAGTTCGGAAGTCTTACAGCCTTTCCACAAAAAGTCATATGTTGAAAACTTGAGATTACGCTGGCAGACCATCTGCCTACTTCTTTTTGGGCGTGTGTCATAAATGCAAAAACCCTTATGCCAAAAGAAAAAATACAGCCAAAAAACGCGGACCTTGTCTTCGTTAGGTCTGGAACGAAAATGCGATTGTGTAAAAAATAGTAGCATAGCATTCTTCAGAAGACAACCCACATGACTGTAATTGCAGTGCAAAGACTGCGATATACTTATGACGAGACGATGGGTTTGCGTGCAATATATAGGCTCGTTTCTCGAAAATAGCTTCAAGCAGAGGGACTTTTAACAAAGAGTTAGCTTGTTCCGTGTCCGCGAGGTGCGCACTTAAAAGCATGCTTCAAAGGCTCCGGTAGTACGGTACGCGGAATCTCGCAAGTAAAATCGCACTTTGTGAACCGGGCTTTACTCGTATACGTAGTGCGGGTGCAAAAATGCCCAGAGAAACCTGAAATGTTTTCGTTCAGCAGCTGGGAACGATATTGGGTTTCCGGACGGCCGCTTCCGCCGTGCGATACCGATGCACGGCGCGTCCGAAAGCCGGGAGTCCAGAGTCCGCACACCGAACTCCACCGGCGGGACGAGGACAGTCGATACGGGCTCGCAGCAGTACGTCCCGTGAGACGCGTCGGTGCTGGCGTCCAGACGTTATTCGAGACAACGATGCCCCAGCAGGGCTCTGGTTAAACAAAAGTATACGCAGGAAAGGGGGGGAGGAATGTTAGAGGAGCCATGTCGGTCGTGTGCCTAAAATCCCGAAAGAAGGCCCACCTTAGAAAGACCGCCTACCTCTAAGTTTCTCCTTTCCAATGTGGCAATTTTCGGATTGTTTTCCGCGCATACGTTCCAGACTTTTTTTTAACAAGTTGGCTGCTCTCCTCAAATGTGAAACACGTTGATTTTTTTTTTTTTTTGATAATAAACCAGGAGTTCGATTTTGGTCAAGGTGACAGCGAGAGCGTTTTCTTCCCCTGATTGGACGCGGCGCCCCAGCGGTGTTGTACACGTTCCTTAAAAAAACGAACGAAGGATCGTTCTTCGTTCCTTCTGATTTCTGGAACGCGTTCCCGTTACAAGTTCTATGTGTGAAAAAGGAACTCGTTCCCGTTAGAGTTAAAAAATGGAACGTGTCGTTACATATACGTTACATTTGTATTTTGCTGATCACCGCATTCAGTTAGATCAAGGAAAGTATTCCTTCTTTTTTTTTTTTTATCTATCCCATCAAATGGGAACATACGAATTTGAATGCGGTGGTGGAAGGGAACCAGGAGAAGAAAACAAGCGGTAGCGGGGTTTTATTTGTTGATATATTCACCTTTAAAAAATCAGCCTTCAACCTTGTGGTGGGCGATTCAGACGAGCCAAATGTACTGTTACCCCATACTGCACGAGCGGTTTACTATTATCTTACATATTTCAAGGGAAAATGAATAAAGGTTAATTTTTGTGTATCTTTTAAGTGGCCAATGTTCAGGATACAAGGGTTTGTTTGATGCCTGGTAACATGTCTTTTTTTTCTTTTTTTTTTCACTGTAGGTTCCTTTGTGTAAGTTCAGTGATGGCTGTAGGCAGCCTTTGATTTCTGGGTGTATGAGGATTCGTGAAAGCAAAAAAAATGTAGCTGAGTTTGAAACGTCCCTCTTTCTGTATCTTTTCCTTTGACTAGAAGTTTCGCTTTTTGTACCGCACCCTCGGACACTGAAAAAAGAATCGATGTCTACTAACTTTCCTGCACCCGACTGCACCCGAGCGAGGACCACACAAAATAAACCCTACTCGTAAGATAAGTAACCAAAAAGTAACGAGATTATGCATATTCTTCGTAAAAATATTGTTTCTATACTTTTAAAATTTCCCTCTTTGAAATAAAAAAAAAATTATCCCACTGGACAAAAAAAAAAAACAAAAGGAACGTGGTTCTTTTTACCGTTTAAATAAAAAAGTAACGCGTTCCCGTTCCAGTTCCACCGATGCAAAACGGAACGGCGGCGCTCTTTCGTTCCTCCTGAAAAGAACGCGCTTCCTTGGAACGCCGTTCCGTACAACACTGCGCCCCAGCTTGAGCGCGATCAATCAATTAGACATTTTAGACCCGTTCGTGAGTTCACAGTCAAGCAGTATTTTAGGTAAGAACGTCTCACCAACATCTAAATAGCGAGCGAGGTCTCGCGTGATCTATTAGTGAAGCCTGTAGAGTGAACCACACGCCGCCTAAAAACTGAGGACAATGACTTCCGACGCTGCTCAGCGCTGCGCTTCATCCGGACATCCCCATTCCGCGGATCAGTTCCGAGTTGCCGCATGTTACGAAACCCGCAGTTTCGCCTACTCAGGGCGGGTCTCAGTTGGGACTTTGTCACCGCAAACGAGAACAGACACGAAACATAAAACTGCCACGTCCGTGTCTCTCGAAACAAAAAGAAAAGATAAACGTTTTTGACGTTTCGGAGAAGGCGCGATGCGACGCCCTAGGACCCGAAGAAGACAAGAGCGTAAACAATTCGCGCTCGTATACCGTGGTGGGGGCGAACCGCGTCGTCAACGTGTACGAAGTGCACACGAGCGTCGCAAATGTCAAGCTACGTGCGTATAAAGACGAATCGGACCTTGTCTCCGTTACGTCGGCCAGCTTGTTTCGTGTTTTTCCGGAATGTCCATTTACGGCGTCGTGCGGACCCCGTGTTGCCTCGCGCTAATCTGTCGAGGACCCCCGCCCGCGATAACGCCATCTTTCAGGCGGGGGTGCCAACTGCCAACTAGCACCTCCCTTGTCCCTCCTGGAAAGAAGCGTTGTTCATGGTCTGATCCTCTCTTCCTCGCGCACGCCTCTTCTCGCTATTCTGTGAGAGGTGAAGAGTGTAAGGCAGGCCCCTCCCACGAAGCCCTCCGGCTTTTCCACATTCACGGAGTGAACGATGGAGAAGAGGCGAGTCCCTCTTCGCCTCCTATCCAGCGTTCACTCTGCTAAAGTGGAAAGAGTAGAAACGTTCTCCACCATTGTCTTCCAATTGGATGTCACTCAACATGCCGACCAAATCAAACGTAATTCCCCACCTCCGCGCCGATCTCTCCTTATATATATATTTTTCTTTTGTAACAATATTGCTTTGTTTGGGAGAAAATATGACAGTAAGAGTGTAAGAGCTGAAAGTCGTGCAACGCGTTGAACACGTGCGTCAGCGCCAAATCCAGATACACCGCAGCGCTATTATGAGAGTTTGTGATAGCGCGTATTGGCGATTTTCATCGCGTGTTTTTGAACCTACTTTCACGGCGTCGCCTTTAGACCGCTAGGCACTGTGAATTTCTGATTTGCTGGATAGGTTTGAAGAGCGCACCCTCTGCACACGTTTGACTCAGCCGCTGGGTGCCGTCGATTTCGCAAAAGACGTCAATTCGATTTTGCGAAGTTCATTTTGACGTTATCCTACGGCTGACGTGCTTCAGCACGTGAGCTGTATAGGATAACGACCAAACCGCGATGAACCTGCAACTAGCGAGACCAATGGTTGCAATGGAAAACCACAAGTAATAAAGACAGAGCATCACAAGAGCTAGATCCTACGAAGAGGGACGAAGAGAAATATTTCATTAGGACTCTGTCCTCAGTCTTGCTATTGGCAACTTCAGCGAAATTGACGGCACCTAGCGGCTTGAACAGAAAGCTGTGGCGGCAGGTTCACTCGCCATGGTGCTCGCCAGCCTTCTCGAGCGAATCAAATATTCACAAAACCTGGCGGTCTAAAGACGAAGCCTTGAAAGTAGGCTTAAAAACACAAGACGAAAATCGCCAATACTCCGTTTCGTTTTATGTGCGAGCGCAGCAGGAGCGACAAGGGCGAGCTCCGGGCTTTCTGCGTCCCTGCCGAGTACGCGCGCTCCTGCAGTGCAAAACCATTCTCCAGGATACCATGTTCGTGCTTGCAGCTTTGGTTTCCCTCGCACATAACAGACAAGATACATCGCTATGAGGCGTGTCCAGTAAACCTTTTGCTAAATTACTCCAACACCAAAAAGCGTGTACCAGTGTTCGCCATGGTAAATTTTCTAAGGCAAAAATGAAGACCAAATGGCATGTCGCACATGCGTTCTTCAACGCGTTATTTTGATTATTTACTTCGAACCTTTTATACAGAGAAGGCGGGCGCGTGCAGCGCGTGTACCTACGTTCCCAGCATTCTCATTGATGCTTGGGTAATTTAGTAAAAAAATCTATACACCATGGTATTGTCATTGACGAGGTGCGAACGGCAGGGAGCTAGAAGCTTCAGTTGTCCCGCCTCCAGCGCGAGCTTCCTACCTTCGAAAGTGCTTCGGCCTTCGACAATGCTTCAGCGTCTTTTGCACCTCAAGCGCAAGCGCGTAGCCAGAGCACGGCGGAAGGGATGGAGCGCGTGCTGGAGACGACTGGGCGTATAAAGACACCCCCTGCCGTTTTTACTTTGTCAGTGATTATATATAACTTTCTCACGTTCGAGCGTCCTTGCCATGAAACAAAATGTCTGGAAACCAGCTTTATGCAGGAGGAGATAGCTCGAATCACCATAAGGTTAATTGCTTCTTGTCGGCGTACCAAACTTATCGCTAAAGTGGGACGAAGATGAGACTAACTGCACTGGCAACCGTTCCGATACTCCATGAAACTCGATTGAGACTCCTCGTTCAGATAGCTATATTGACCCGATGGGACCAATCAAACAGCATCAAAAGCGCAACGTCATGGTGTTCGTCATGTTTCTGTGCGTGCTTTGTCATCGCCAAACCAATCATGTACAGGGAAGACGGAGGGACTGTCGCGTTTAGTGTGCGTCTTCGTGGTTGTATGTGTTCGTGCCTTCGACCGCGTTCGGACATATGAAACGAAGCATATACAGTGTCCGACGTCGCGTATACTTTCAAATTTCTTTGATGACGGATGAAGGCAGCGACAACGGTGCCGCAGGTCTCCCCCACGGCAGAACATATGCGGCGGGCACGCCACTGAACAATATCTACGCGACTGACCCCGTCGATTGTTGCGCTTCCTCATGTCGCACGAGTGCAGGCGGCGCGAGCACCCAAACTCGAATGAAGAAGCAGCCGGACAGGAACGAAGACCCACGGCTGCGTTCGATCACTGTCGACCCATTTCTTTAAAACAAAAATTTCGTTCCGAATAGCGGTGAGCCAGGGGATGCTGGAAAGCGGGGGAGGCATGCCCGCGTATTGCTTCGTAAACTAACCGCCAACGCGGCTACCGCCGCCGCGCCTGGTTGAAAATATAAGCGAGGTCGGAGCGGAAGGCAAATAATCAACATACGGGAACCGGAAAGCCTAGAAAAAAAAAAATTAACCTTTGTTTTTTGTGTATTTTATTTTTTTATTTTCTTTCTCAACCCAAGTATCGTTTTGCTTCTCCCGTTCTTCCGGTATACAGGGTGTTTGGGAGCAAACAGTTTAGCTTGGCACGTGATGCGGCATATTTGTTTTGATCATGCTTTCTTGTGCACTCGTGTGTCGCGTTCATACCTCGGCAAGCCTCACTCATGAGGGCCCTGACTCACCATCATCTTCGCAGGTGAGGTGAGGGTGAGTGACTTTCTGAACCCAAAAATTTTATGAGTGTGAGGGTGAGTGAGGATCGTGAGAACGTGAGGGATGTGAGGGCTGTGAGGACCGTGAGTGCGTGAGGGGTATGAGTGCGTGAGAGGCACGAGTGCGTGGGTGCCGTGAGGGGTGTGAGTGCTTGAGGGGAGTGAGGGCCGTGGAGGCAAGTGCGTGCGTGAAGGGCATGAGTGCGTGGGGGTATGAAAACCGCGAGGGCTATGAGTGCATGAGGGGCGTCAGGACCGTGAGTGTGTGCAGTGAGGCAGTGAGGGCGGTGAGGAGAGTAAGGGGCATCAGTTCGTGAGGGATCTGAGCTTAAATGGAAGCGCTTGCGTTTGCGTGTGGGGCATGTGCCTCACCTCTGTGAGGCCTAATTTCGCTTGAAGGCGTTACGACTTTGTGAGGGGACGCGCGGGACCTCGCGGCATCTCCCGAGAAGTGGGGTCGACTCTCGCCTCGCAACAATTTCATCGCGCGGATGCTTGGTACGGTTTGATTATTGGGTAACGGACATACCTCGCCAAACCTCAGTCATGCCTCATGACAGCCCTCACGTACCCACAGTCACTCTCATCCTCACAGGTGAGGTGAGGGTGAGTGGGTTTTTGAACCCCGAAAATTAATGAGTGTGAGGGTGACGCCGGACCGTGAAGATCGTGAGGTCGTGAGAAGTGTGAGGGCGTGAAGGCTCTAATGAGCGTGAGTGCGTGTGGGCCGTAAGGGCGATGAGTGCGTAAGGGTGAGTGAGGAGCATGAGGCTCAAAGAGGGTGAGTGAAGGGCTGAAGATGAGTGTGATGGTGAGAGTGAGTAAAAGGTATGAGGTTCAAAGAGAGTGAGTGAAGGCCTGAAGCTGAGTGTGACTGTAAGAGTGAGGGAGGGGTTGGGGATGAATGTATCTGTGAGGGTGAGGGTGAATGAGGGGCTGAGGTGAGTGTAGCTTGGAGGGTCATGAGGGCGACCTAAAATGCCGGTCTCTGGTAGCGTTCCAAGGGAGCGCGACAAATCTCTACTCTCAAAGAAAAGAATTGCTTCTGTGTAAAATTCAGGAACTTATACAAATGTTGCAACGATGTCGGCAATATTGCGCCATAACAAACACGGGCTGTCAACGACTTTCTTTAGCATACAGCATCACGTGACGCGCCGTCATCTGTTGCCACCGACAGGCGACAGCCCAAAAAACGCGAGGGCACGGCTCATTAAGTTATTTCACGTTTCTCGCTTCGTGATTGGTTATTCCCGCGTTCTTATCGGCCAATGCCGCAATCTGATTTGTTGCAGCGCGATAATGAGGTGCTGGGGCCTTACCACCACGCCCTGCGTTTGTCAAGATGTCGGAGACTCTGTAGGATGTTTTCACACCAAAAACAGTCCCAAACGATTTCGCACTGGCGGATATTCCGAAAGTAAAATTTGACACTTGTGAGATCGCACTGCTCGTACGTCATACAAAAGGACAGTCTGTAGAAACTGTCTGAGGCGTGTTTCCGTCTTGTGTAACGGTCACAATAGTCATACAAAAACTGTCTGCAGACGCGTTCGAAGCCTACATATGTATGAAGCCCACATGCTTCTAAGATGCGGGACGCGTGTCCGCAAATAACTTTGTCATCGTATCTGCAGCGACCACCGTGTCTATTGTGAGGTGAATATAGGCATAGCCACCTCTATATTCACAAAGCCTGGCAGTTCGACGACGGACCCATAGTAGTGCCCGGTCGCAGATTTGGAGCGCGGGGATCTGGTAGCACAGAGCATCAAATAGACATTTCTCGGGGAACCTGGACGTCAGCGCACAGCTTTTGCAGCGGAGAGGACCCGAAACACACTTGTTCGCTCGGGAGAAGTGTGTTTTGGCGTTTCGCCGCAGCGGGGCGCCAGTCACGTGGCTCTCCTCTCATCCGTTGTCTGCCGCTCCACCTTTTCTATTTAGACGGCCGTTTCTCGTGGCGATCTGCCAGGCTTTGTCAGTATAGAGGAGGCTATGGTGTGGGCAGAGTGAAAGAACCTGAACGGTGCGGAGCGCTACGTCGACCGATTCGTTCTCCGATATGGGAAAACTGGAAACAGGGGTAGGGCCCATTCACGAGGCAAAAACAGAGCGCACGAAACTGAACCGCGCTTGAGAGCGCGCGGCACAAACTGGACCAATGATCTTGACGTCTCGTACATCGACAAAAGTGAAACGCGTGTGGCCGTTTCGCCATATTTCGTGCTTAGAGCGAGACGGATAAAAAAAAAGAAAAGAAAGAAGAAAGAACTAGTCATGACGCAAAACGCGAAAAAAAAGAATGCCGGAAAAGGGAACGGTTGGCCCTATAGAGTCCCGTGAAAACGCCTCGCTGACGGATCTGCCACCTCTCCACGTTGGGCGGGTGGGTGCCAAGGCAACCTTTCGAATGTATAAGCGCTTGGGCGGTCTGTTCGCGACTTCGTGGTTGTGCCACGGGGACAGCGATTGAATCGTTCGCGTACGACGCTATTGTAGCGTCTAATAACAATATTACTAAAACAAAAGAGACGAAACATTACAGGGAGGCCTCGCCGCAGGAAGCGAGGCTGTCACTTCATTGCCAACTGCTTATTGTGCACAGACTCTTACGAAAATATTCCTGAAAGTCGATTCGCGGAAGCCTGTTTGGATACACGTTGCCACAGGGGTCTCAGATTCAGAGAGGGTCCGATTGCGCAGGCTTTCGTGTTGTGGGAGCGCTCCGAAAAAGAATTCGCAACACACGAATGTCAAACTTGCTGCGCTATTGCACGATGCTCCCCCCTTCCCCGGAGTGTGTTCATAACGCACTGACGGAGATAACAACAAAAAAGGACAGATATGTAGCCAGAAGGCACGGGACGCATGAAGGTATCAAATGCTCCTCTTGCGTCGCAGGTACGGCTCTACAGCATGATGGGGAACGACGCCGACCAGACAGACCCAAGTAGGAGCGACTTCGCTGATCCTCTTTCCCGTGAGTCACAACACAGCGTCACGTGAAGGGTGTACGCATACCAGGCTCGGGTCCAAACACCGTGGGGGATCCAACATTTATGGGTATTGAGGCTTTTACAGATATTTCACAGACGGACATGCTATTATAACGGGTGAAGAAACACTGTCTTAAACGTGTCAGCTTTTATTTAATTAAAAAATATAAATGGAGTTTCTGTTTTTAAGGGTAAGTACGTATGAACTGGAGCCATCATTTCCAAAAGCATTATTATTACACCACTTTAGCAGCGAAGATGACTTTCTTGTTGGAAAGAAGTTTTGGCTCGGTGTACAATACTATATTTCTATACACCACCATATGTCAAGAGCAATCCGTAACACGGTGGGATGCACGGGCGCGAACACGTGACCTTAGAAACGGTTTCCCTCGATCGAGTGCTTATACAAGCAAAGCGTATGCTCAAAGGAATTACGAAACTTTGCCCATAAAATCTCAAACCTTCAATTTGAAAAATCGCGGATTTCAGCTATTGCCTCACAATAAGCATTCTTATTTTTCTTTTCTTCTTCAGTTCCTTCTTCTAATTCTTCGTCTTCGGCATGGCACGTGCAGCTGTCAATTCTTAGAAATATTATTTTTAACGTGCACATTGCATTGATTGCTTTCTTGCGCACTCATGTGTTGCGTTGTAAGTGAGCTCGAGAAAACCCACTCTCAGAGGAAACAATCGCTTGTGTGTAAAATTCAGGAATTTATAAAAATGTCGGAATAGTGTCGGCAGTATTGTGCCACATAAACACGGGCTGTTCATCTATGGGTAGGAGTCAGATAGACTCCTACCTATTAATAGAAACCTATTAAAAAAAATCTAGCTATCTTCTTCTTTTTTTTTTTTCAGCAAGCTTTTTACTTGCCCGGAGAAACTTTGACCGAGTCTCCCTCCAGTTGTCGCGCGACCCCAAAAGCTTCTGATCACAACGGGAGCACCGCACGAAGAATCGCTGTCTCCATTGTTGCAGATGATGGATCGATGCCGGAATATATAAACTTGTCTTTTGTTATTTTTGACGTTGCCGAAATTCGGGACTGCGGAAGAGGAAGAGACAGCCTGTGCCAGAGGCAATGGAAAAATGAGAAGTCTTGGTTCAGTCTTGTTTCACGTGGTTCTAGCGGTTCAACCTGCGTTACACTCAATAAACACGGATACGTGGCTTACATAATTTTCGTCATTGTATGCATTTGAGAATATGAGAGAGAGAGAGAGAGAGAGAGGGAGATAGAGGGGGAGGGAGGAAGAGAGAGAGATATTAAACGTTTTATTTACATTCAAAAATGTGTCCTGTTTTTTAGACATCTTTGACACGTGTTTCACATGCTGAACAATGAGCGGGCAGAGGATTATTTTGGTCCTGGTTCAGTTAAGCTCAGTCTTGCTAAATAAGAGCTACGCTATAGACGCTTTCAGCGCGCGCCAGATTGAGCCGCCATAGCCGACCTTCTCTTGTCTTACCGAGATGCCGAGCCACTGAAGCGGGCGTTGTCGAGCCTCTACAAAGGCCTTGGCTGGGGAGAAGAACGCAGTAGAATCTAAAATGGCAATAGCCTGTCCTGCTGTGGTAATGATGAAGTGAAGCGAACGGAACAAGCGGGAACAAAAACTGAAGGTCGGTTATGGCGGCGCCCATGCACAGCTGCCTGAAAGCGTCTATATGGTGGCGGTGGTTGTGGTATTGTCGGTGCAGCCACCTTTAAAAATCTCCGCGTATTTAGTTCCCCATAGAGCGATCAGACAATCAATCACGAGGACGTATACACTCGTGATATTGGTTCATATCCCCACTTCGAACGTGAGATGTTAAAGGGCTACGGAAACAAAAAGTTTGAACTTATTTCTTTGTTTAGATGTTGTCTATATTGCTCCGGCAGCCAAGAAACACTAGTATAGACTAGTGTTTCTGGGCTGCCTGCAGAAAGGTCAAGAAAACTAATTTTAAAACGAATTAACAGATTTCAAAATTGCGCCTGGTGGCGGTCTGTGAAGCTCCGTTGGAATGCCGCCACGTCACGAGTATGTAAGACGCAGCGCCAGTTGGCGGCACTATTGCTCGCTCGCGAATGTACTTGGTCCTGAATGTGACTTGGCGAAGAACGCTAATGACACAACGTGCATTCCACGCCATCAAGATCGCTGTTTCTCTGAGACGATAGGTAGGAGCCTGATCTGAGGATGCGGGAACTTTTGCCAGGCCAACAGTAGCAAAGAACAACGAGCGGATCGGTGAAAGTACAACAATCAAAGAAATAATAAAAACACGTAGGTACAAGGACACAATGTACTGTCTGTCCTTGTGCCTAAGTGTTTTTATTCTTTCTTTGATTCTTGCAAGAGTAGCACCCCCCCCCCCCCTCCTTTAGCTCTTTCGCCAGGATGCAATGTGAATATCGCGCTCAAACATGGCACCCAGTGAATATACCATTTATACACCTTTTCTACAAGGACGCAGCCATCTTGAATGTCGTTACTTCTGGTACGCGGTAAAACATCGTTTTGATATCTCCACGCCACTGAAGGGGTTTACGAAAAACGCGTGATTGTCACACATTCTTGTTTTGCCTCCCCTATATTTTCTTGCGTATTCCAGGCTCAACTGTCATTATTTTTTCGTCCCGCATATCAGATACGGAACCCACTTGACTGAGAAGAACAGGGAAGAGGAAACGTCTATAGACCTCTCCAAAAAGAACGTGTGGCCGGTACAATTTCGAGTGTTCGTCCGTATGGCGCGTACTTTGCTCACTTTCCGAAGCGATAAACACGCACGTGCTGGGCTGTGAAAATCGCACGCTGAGCCGTAATTTTGTAAACATTGGAAAGGTCTGCACATAGTTTGCAGGTCTCGCCTTTTCTGCGTACTGCCGGTTATTTCTACTTGCTGCTTTCCTCAAGCTACTCCTTCTGCGGTGCGAAATTACCACGATGAACCAAGCGTTCGCAGTAATGGCATGACCGCTAATGACGTTACGGGCAAGCTATGTATACACGCTTGCAAGAAGGGCTCCTGTGTGCGGCCATTTTGAGCGACGCTGGCGCTGCGTAACGCTTCCGCCATGCTGGTGTGCGCCAGGGGCACGTCATTGGGGTGCGCGATGACAAGATGGCGGCGTCTGCTGTGTCGCCGACGGTAAGCGTTAGCGACACATTTACTGTTTCGGAACGCAGGAAAAGGTATCCACACAGAATCGTAACATCAAATATTGTATAGGACGGGGCGTGTTGAAGGGTTGCAGCTGACTTCATAACGATCGCAACCTCTGTTCCAGCACGTCGTGGAAGTCAGAGCTGCCACCAACGTTACTAAAACACTCAGTTGGGAAACTCCCATAGAGACAGCTTTGAAAATCTGTCTCCGAGCACCGAGCTAATGACGAACACAACGCCACTATTTCTCCCGCAGCGGGAGAAATAACTGCACGTGAATTCTATGTTGGCTTTAAGAACAGATACAGCGGAAGAGGTTACAGGGGTGCCACCCCCGTCTCCCCGGCGGACGCGCCGCGTCGAACTACCGAAGTTAAAATGCACCTAGGTCGGGACGCGCTACCTGAAAGTCCCGCTGAGGCATGGTTGTATAAAAACAATATTAATTGTGCCGCAAAACCCTGCAAACTAAAGATTTTAAAAACATAACGCGCCCCTCTTTTTGTACTAAACTCCAATAAATTTCATACAAAAAGAGTCTTTTCCGTTTGTTTTTACGCAAAAACAGGCTTTCAAAAAGCTCAAGGTGACCACAGTACAAACAAACGATAAAGAGTGGCGCTGTTGTCGCATTTAGCTCGGTCTAGGTGGACGCCAGCGGCTCAGGTTTCGATGGCGAGTTTCCCAACTGAGTGTTTAATACCCCTGCTACACGGGCACATTTAACCGCGGTTAACTGAGCTTAACTGCTGTTACGCGGCACCACATATACCGCACTATTTTCTCGGACAGCTGTTCCATAAAAAGTGAAGAGCGCGCGTGCACTGCTTCGGTGGATGATCAAAATGCTCAAGCGCACGTTCGCCCATAGCTTTTAGTGCGTAGCCGCAGAATGTTGTCAGCAAATATTGTGCGCTAACTGTGGCTTAGCGTAACTGCAGTTAAGTGTGCCCGTGTAACAAGGGTATTAGTAACGTTGGCTGCCACGAACGCAGCCATCGTTGAAGCAATGGCCATGCGGCTTCTGACGCATTCTGATGAGTGCTTTGAGATTTTAGATATTTCTGAAATGTTTCGATTTGTTACTGGTTTAGGTATTTTATTTAATTGTGTGTGCTCTTTCGCGGTTGAAGACAACACCTGCATGTTTATAAATATATATTTATATATATTGTAATTTCTTCCTGCTCTTAGTGGCGTGTGCTTCAGCAAGAGATGCTTGGCAACACTGCACGAGAAGCAGCGAACGTCCTGGCTGGAGAATACAAGGAGGTTATAAATACCAGGGCCGGCTTGCTAGAAGTAGTGTCTCAGCTGAGACTGCTCAAAAAAACCGCTGCCAAGGCTCGGGCGCGCGAGCGTCTGAGACTCGGCTTAAGCTCGAGTGCTAGCCTTGACAGCGCTTTCTTTGAGCAGTCTCAACTGAGACTCTGCTTCGAGCAAGCCGGCCCAGGAGAGGGTACGTCGCAATATTTGTGAAGCCTAGTAAGAAAGTTTTTAAACGATTTTGTGGCCGACATGACCGTAGATCTCTCTGGTGATTGGTGCGCGTGGCATGTCACGTGCGAGACGGATGGTTGATTGTAGAAGGATTCCTTGCAGGGTTGCGCGCGCTCCGTCCGGATAGGTTTTATCAGATCGAACGCTAGACGTGAAGCAAGCAAGCAAGCGGTTGAGGCGGATCACGAGCAGACGACACACCGCTGCTGGTACACGGGATGATCAGGGCAATCGCCGCAATCGCAACGGAGAAAACGAAAGCCTGGCGTCGCCGGGACGCTAATTTCCTCCGGCTACGGGATGGGCGCTTGAAGCGTGCTCGGCTGCAGCAATCGGGCTGGCTTTTCTTCAGTGGGGGTTACCTGTCACCTGCGAGCCCTTGGCGTATTGCACACGCATAGTTTTACAATAACAGGAATCGATCAACAATTCTCTTAGATTTCCGACGGTCGCCGAACTGCGGAAACGATGGATTTCGGCCGTTGATCGCGCCGGTCGCTGGACCCCATCGAAGTGGAGCGTGGTGTGCTCCGTGCACTTCCAGTAGTCAACAAAAACATCTCCTAATCTCGAGTCAAGTTAAACTTGTTCAATTTGTCACAACCGCAATAAAACATCCCAGTAAACGGCCTGCATAGCGGCCACAACGAAAACAAAAAGCCAAACGTTTTGTAGTGGGATATAACATGAGAGGGATGAGAGCGCAGCTATCACTTGCAAGCGAGCGCGGAAATCATCGCCGTAAAAATGCGTAAGTATTGGTCCAACCTGTTGGGTCGACATAGTTACGCAATCATGTTTGTATATAATTTATTCTTGCTTTGGCTACTGAAGTAATTAGTGGCCAGGGGATAAAAAGAATACTCCCCGCTGGTGCAAGCAGATGCAAGGTGCATTACCCAAAACACACCAACAGGCAATCGTTACAGCGCTGACGTTCCACATTGAATACTATCGTTTTCAGGATGGTAACGGTCTTTAGAAAACAGAATGCCTTTAATTTATGGTTGAGGCAGCGGTTGAGGGTACACAACAAAGTGCAGCAGGCGTAGAATCGGTCGGCTGGACGCGGGCCGCATTTTCTAGCTTTGATGCAACCTCTCCAGCACCACGTTCCCTGATACCAGCCAACCACGCGACGGTCACGGGCTGTGGTCGCGTTGGCCCGATAAGTGGGAGGGTAAGGAGGAAAATGAGAAAGAGGCGAGGCGACAAGGGAGCACGGCTTGTGGAGGCTACACGGCTGACGTCATATCCCCTCCTACCCTTCTAATCTCCTTGGGAAAATAGGTCCTCCTCACCTCGGCGCGCGGTTCGAAGTTAAGCCGAGATCCCACTTGCAAAGGTGTATAGGCCATCTAGCGTACTGTGCTTGGATATTACTTACTACTAGGCGAGATTGTCACGCGTTGACGCCACCAAGCGACAACGCTCGCAACTACGGTACCCTTGGCCGTGCAGGAACTTCTGACGTCACGAGTGCGACACGCATTGCTCTTCTCGTTGGTCGACTTTGAAGCAAGAGGTGGAGAGATCTCAATCACGTCATTTCGTTTCCGTAGTCCGTACCCCAATAAGAAGCTCTCATTTAATAGTTTCAATTTGCCTTGGCCTCGTAACAATGTAGCCCAGAAAATAAGCTAATAAGTAGTAACATATATTTATGAGGTGTTTGTAGTTCCTTGCCTCAAATGAACTTGTTGACGACGAAGTCCAAGGAATATCCTGAGAGGAAAGTACATACAACCTGCACCGGAACGCTGGGTACGATGACATCTCCAATTCAATGGGTCAACAAATTGCTCTCCTTCCGGGAAGGAGAAGGGGGGGGGGGGGGGGGGGGGGGTGATCATTCTATAGCATGTGTTCTTCAGTGATGAGCTGTTTGTGTACTTTGTATGGAAGAAGAAGACACCCATGACAACAAAAATGTATAAAGAAAAGCAAATCTGCAATTTATTTCTGGGTGACAGAGTACTGACAGCCCACTGCGTATGGTATGCACATACAAAAAAATATATATATGCGAATTGTTGAAAGGACACGTGTCTTGTTATTGTTCATTTGCGTTGTTCTTTCTATTATAGTCTCTCTGAACATCACATGACATATGTATTATAAACTGCGACGGATGGTGCTTGTTTCGCAATTTCGCTTTCACTTCGTGGCAGTAAAAAAAAAAAAAAAAGAAAAAAAAAAACTAAGTTTCTTTTGTTCGCATTAACAGTCGGTTTGAATAACGATGTCTTCCACGCAGCTGCGACAGCTCCGTGTCGAGTAAATAATACTATCGTATCGAGCTCCGGGGGATGGATTGCAGTTTCGCAACCCGGTCTCGGAGCAAGATTCGCAGTTTGTCACGAAGAGTTATTGCCAACGTTTGGTTTCTGTGCCTTGTCTTCTCTGTTTAAGAAGAAGTTTGTTTTTCCTCATACTTAAAGGGGTACTCCGGCGATTTTTGAGCTACCTCAACTAACTATATTTTCTGACTCCCCAGCCTTTACCCTTTCCGGTATGCTATTTAGTTTCGCGAAATTCATAATAGTTATTTCGAAATCGTCAAATGGAAATGATGCAAAAACCAACATTCAAGTATACCCGCACTTTTCAGTGCCGTGACGTCAGTGGAGAGCAGGCTTGCCAGTCGAGCGAGCAGTCTAAAAAATAGAATATGCCAATCATTTGTTCCGTGCTGGAGCGCGGGGACTGGAGCGAGCTTCCAAAGCATTTATTTGACACCATGAAACTGCTTCGAATCAGTTGGGAACAAATTCTACAGTCCAAAAAGTGAACCCTGCACTTCCACTGACGTCACTTTTTCGTTGTAGCCAGTAGAGACATTCAGTTTGAAAAACACGGTAAGGACCAAAATTGTAAATTCAATAACTTCGTGAAAAAAAATTATTTCACCTAATAATTCGTATACTATTTTGGCGATGTTGTTTGGCGAGTTTAGCAAAATTTCAAGCAAATCGGGGACCATGAAGAAATCGCCGGAGTACCCTTTTAAGCGTGTTTATCAACATCATCGAGACCACGGTTTTGGTTTTGAAGAAATGTTCAGGCTTTCGCAAAACTCATGTAAACAGAGAAGCTGTTCACAGGAGGCACGGGGTCATATGCTGGAATGTCACGTGACGTCATCATGTCATCTTACACTGTGACGTCACGTGGTGAAAGGTCAAAGGTGAATTGGAACCTCGTGACCACGTAGTTTCGTCAAACCCCTTTTTTTTTTTCTTTTTCAGTATATTCTAAATCAAGAAACGAATTATCTCTTAAAAAGGCGATGCAACGATTTTTGTACAAATCACCGACCGCCCTCAAATATGGCGTCCAGTGAATACCTCCTATTGGGCAGGACATCGAACTAAAGGGGGCACGTTATCGAGCTTGTTGTCCCTAGAGCCACTAAATGAGCTGCGCTTAGAGTATCGGCACTCTGTTCCGCGACACTGTTGTGAGCGACGCCATTTTGTGGCTTGTGCAGAGCAGACGCAACTGCCGATCGTCATGACTCAAAAGTGCGACTTCCTCAACATTAGATTCGGTGTCAGAAAGTTCACGCAATATTGCTTTTGCTCTGTCACGAACTGTTTAAACATTTGTGGAGGCCGAAAAGCGTTTCCTAACAGAGAAATTGAACCTCACCTAGCACAATCTGGGCACGTGCGCGTCGCTTTGACCAGTGCTTTGGTCGCACGAGGAGCGGCCTTTGAATCCTCACTTTCGATTTCTCGGACCAAAAACCAACAAGAAAATGCAGATTGCTGTCCTCACAGCTGAAGCGTACCGCTAGAGGCGTGAGTGTTCGATCTCCTCCTTAGTAGACCAGTGTCCGAAATCCTAGCCCCAGCAATAAAAATGGGAAATGATAATCGCACACGCAGGCTCTTGTGAAGAGAGGGGCCGCGCATAGAACACGATTTTTGCTTTTTACAGCACTCTTGGCGTCGGTGTTGTTCTTGACACTTTGTGACTATGCATTTCTGACGTTCTTGGACTACGATATGTGCGAAGGTGTCTAAAAGACGGAGTCTCGCAAAAAACGCAGCCCCCTACTGTGACATGGCACATAGAGTTATTACAATAAACGCTAGGGGTTCAGGTGGCGCTAATTTGTACGTACTAGGCACATTGGAACATTTCTCAGTCATGCTGACGAAATAATTGGTCAGTTAGAGCAATTTTATTTGAAATTTGTGGCATGAAAAACGGTGCTAAAACCGCTTCGTACGTGTAGTTATGTGCGCTGTCGGACACTGTTAGCGCGAATACAGCGTCGGCGCTTTCCAGCATGAAGGATATACGTGCCAAACGAACGAAGGACATGTGGAAAACCAAGAGAGACGACAAGAACTACGCAGTAACACTGAATAAGTAACTCCTTGTGCATGCAGACGATCAAAATAAATTGAAAGCCACGTAATATAGTCAGATTTGCAATAAATGAGTACTGCTTTATTCTTTCTGCTCATGAATATGCGCGAAGATGCTTGTTCTGGGTTCAAATCATCACCCGCACACTCCAAATCTTTGCAAATAGGGAGAAGCCAGAGAGCAGGTGCCCGATAAAAACTGCCCGACATAGGTAATAATAAAAAGACACACCTTTCGTAGCTCACGTGCTTTATTTTTGGCTTTCGAATGTTTTTTTAACCGATCGTAAAAATGCACGACAGACTCATTCTCATCCAATGACAGGACGGGAATATTAGCAATATATTGTTAACGCTCAAATAAGACCATCTAAACAGCTTTATTACGTGGCTAAATTGTACTCATCCTGTTTAAGGCAGCCCGATATTGTCTGGAAGCAACTGCATTCTCTTCTGCGTAGCCAATCTAAAGATAAAGCTATTGTTAACATGACAATAAACAATGAAATTATTTCCGGTAGTGAACTTGCAGATAAATTCAATGATTACTTTGTGAGTGTCGGGAATAGCACTTATGATAGTAATGCCAAAAATAACATCTCCCGCACTAGCGAAACAATGTTCCTGAATCCCACGGATACTGCAGAAGTATTCTCGGTGTTTATGAATATGAAAAATAGCCGTAGTCGTGACTCTGTTGACCTCTTAATCAAACCCTTTAAATTTGTACTAGATTTGATATTACCATGCGTAACTTATCTGTATAATCTCATATTATCATCTAGTGTATTTCCTAAGAGCATGCAAGTGGCTAAAGTTTCTGTCCTCTATAAAGGCGGGGATAAAAATGACACGAGTAATTATCGCCCCATTTCTATTCTTCCTGTATTTTCGAAACCAATAGAAAAGATAATATATTCTCGACCTTTTTTTGAAAAATATTCTGTGTTGACGGACATCGCAATTCGGCTTCAGAGGGTGTAGGTCTGCAGAAACTGCTTTATTAGTACAAAAAGAGACAATATTAGAAAATTTCGAGAGTAAACTTTTAACGTAGGGGATCTTTGTAGATTTCAGTAAAGTATTTGACCGGATAAATCACAGAACTCTTCTTGATAAATTAGATTGTTATAGTATTCGAGGAGTTACCATTAGCACTCATTTCATCCTATTTACAGTACCGTTCCCAAAACGTTCAAATTAATATTAACAGATCTTCTATGCAGCGCATTAGTTCCGGGGTCCCTCAGGGAAGTATTTTAGGCCCACTATTGTTTATCACTTATTTTAATGATATTGTAAATATTGAAACGTCTGCTAAATTTATTATATACGCGGATGACACTAGCATATTTTTTTCTGATTCTAGAGAAGGGGTGCTCACTCTCACAGCGAATTACTTTTTTAAATAAATCAAAATCTTGGGTAGTTATGAATTCCCTTGTTACTAACACATCAAAAACAACGGCAGTTTTATTTCAGTGCCCAGGACCACGCATTAGGTTGTCACACGATTTGTTTTTGGGGGATTGTTCGATAGAGTGCGTTGATAGTATAAAAACGGTGGGGGTAATATTTTCTTGTCACATGTCCTGGAATAATCATGTTACCTATATTCATAAAAAAACTATGCAAAGTTGTCGGAATAATGAATAAATTCAGGAACATACTTCCGGTAAATATTAAAAAACTAATTTACAATGCGTTGTTTTGCCCTGTGCTCTGCTACTCCCACCTGGTATGGGGTTGGACTACAAAGGGCAACATTGACAAATTACGTCTATTACAGAAAAAGGCACTCAGGATAATCGAAAATCTTCCACGTGACTATCATTCCCTTCCTCTTTTTGAAAAACACAAAGTCCTCGATATAACCAATTTGTATGCACATAGACTGATAGGTAATTATCAACGATCCGTAGGGGAAAATAATGTTATTTCTTTAGATCTTGGAAATCTAGAAGCAAACCAGCCTGTATACCCATCGCGACGTAGACCCCCCTGGCGTATTCCCTTTTCAAAGACAAATTTTGGTTTACAAAGATATCGCCACCAATTACCACTTTTATTAAACACCCTGTTTTCCCGTGATATTGAAATGCACTCTGTTAGTCATTGTTCCATTCAAGAAGCTTTATAATAAGTAACCACCACTTTTTTGTATACTGTTGATTGCGAAGTTGAATTATGTTTTTCTTGTGTTTATCCTCTGTATAGGTTATGCAAATGTATGTGTCCGCATATTCGTTCTTTTTTGTCTGTATGTGCCAGTGCCGCTCTTACCTTGTTCTGGGGCGCTGGGACTCGTCAAGCTGCAGGCCTGTAGCTTTTTTTCCAGCTCCCCTGTCACAAATGTAATGTTTGTGGCAAAATAAACGAATATGAATTTGAATATAAGCACCACCGAAATGCTGGCGAGCCTTGAACACACTCTACATTCCTTTCGATCGTCAGTTTGCTTAAAATCGTCACTCGTTTTTACATACCTTCATTGCAACAGAGGCTTGGGCCTGAAATAGAGCAAAGTTTAACATCGTTCAGTGGTAAAGAAAAATGATGTAACTAAACCATTTACACTTTGGCAATACAAATAAAGGTACATACTATCCGGTACAACCGAAATAACAAAAGTTATTCATTTTATTTTCCTGCGAAGAGACAAAATTCACGCGCGTTTTCCCATAGGAATACACAGGGAGGCTGGAAATGTAGACTGCATGCTGTCTGCTTCAATTTGAAACCGGAAGTCCCATACACACTAGCGCCAGCTGAGCCTCTAGCGTTTATTGTAATAACTCTATGACATGGCGTCCAACGTTACTGGAGCAAGCTCCAGTAACGTTGGAGCTTGCTCCGGTAACGTTGATGGCGTCAGCATAAACAAACATGGCGGCGCCCATGGAACAGAGCAGACACTCTTCTATGTGGAGAGCAAGTCGTCTGCTTCTCGCGGAGAGGCAACGTTACGAGATTACCCCAGTTGTGAAACTTCCGCAGAAAAGGGTGCCCCCCTCCCCCCCCCCCCCCCCCCCCCCCCCCCCCCCCACACTCTCTTCAGTCCGCCTCCCACAGGCCTCCCGTCGTTTGAAGCGCCATCTAGATTTTCGTGTCAAAAATGTGTTTTCTATAGAGTACGGTGGAACGCCATCTAGACGCTATGCTTCAAAACGTACGTATTCCAGAATACACTGCAGTTATCGTGGTGAGTAAAGGGAGAGAAGGGGGGGGGGGAGGGTTACTGCTCGTGCAAGCAGCGACTACGAGCAGTTCCGTAACTGCCGTAATTGAGGTAATCTGATGTGGTGCGTAAGTTGGTCTGCTTCTGTTGCAGTGGTTGTGGTGACGTCAGAATGTCGAGTTCGGATTCGCTCAAGGCATACCAGATACGAAACCCACGTGACTGAGAACGACAGGAAACAGAAAACGCAGAGCCAATCAGAGCTCTGCGTTCTGACGTCACCGCAACCCCTGCACAAAGAAGCAGACGAACTTACGCTCCGGATAACGTTGCGCAGGTGTTGGACGTCAGAACGACGCCGAGTTCTGATTGGCTTTGATTGGAAGGATAGTGTGCAGACCTCAATGCTAGATGCCTTGAGGTCTACCCACTATTTTTTCCAATCAGCCAATGAGAGCTTGGCGTTCTGATATAATTGCAAATCCCCTGTGGAAGAAGCAGGCGAACTTGCGCCCCGCATTGAATGAACCCAAAGCGCACGAGCCGTAGAGCGCGATGTCGAACGCGCGAGCCCAAATCACGCGATGACTCGCCATCTGAGGCAGCAACCGAACAACGAGCTGACATGCTCCCATGCTGTTCCCGTCGGTTCCTGATTTCAGCTGTTCCGAGCCTTCCAGCGAATTCTTCTGGCCGGTCGACCGTCGGGACGCCCTCGAAGAGCGTTACTTCCGCTCTTCCTCGGCTTTGCTCCGACGTCGGGGTTTCGAACCGCGTCTCGCTTCCCGGAACAGCGACACCGGACGCCACGCGGCATCGGAACCATAATGGCGAAGACCGAAGAAGAAATCAATGACTCATCCAAGCTAATCGCCGAGTGAGTGATTCGCTTACCTTATTGAACCCGTGTGTTGATCTACGCGCTCATGTTTACCGTTTTCCAGATTCGTTGTCTTTATACAGGGTGTTTCAACGCGACAGTTAAGGAGCTCGTACCGCAGAAAATCGGTGGCGTGGCAGAAAAGCCGGCGTCGGTGGCGTGCCGGGAAAATCCTGACTGGTCGATAGGCTCATGACGTCACAACCATATGACCTCGCGCGGGGATTTCAACCCACAACGTTCACGTGCAACTTGACGTCACGCGTGGAATGAAAGTTATTAAAAGACAGGATATGTAATGCGAATTGAAGGTCGCCGCATGTCTCAAATGATTTTACTCAATAGAGTAATTGATTTGCCTTAAAGTAAAATTTGAAGAACTTTAGGCGGGATTCGAGTCAGACACGCTACTGACCCCACGCAAGGCACGCTTGCACGGTTTGGGAGCGAGCGGGAGTTTATATGTTCAGATGTTTCGCTATCGCTTTTTTTTATGCTTAACAGTTTGGCTTAGAAATAAAAGCCCTGAAAGCTATACTTATGCGGTTTGTGCAGGTGAGTTATACGGCCAAAGGGGCGTAGTATATAGGGGGCTAATGATAACGATCAGTCAGCTAATGAAGTAAAAATCGTTAATTAACTTTTTAATTCGTGAAAATAGACATATGGTTCCAATTGGAAACTTGCTGAGCGTCATCGAACACCCCTAAATCAGTACTTTTCAGAAAGACTGTGCGCGAGCGTGTTATCGCACTGGTAGCATCGCTCCATCCATCTGCTAAAGAGCCTGTATTGCAGAGAGTTTCCAACTGCTCGATCGGAGGTCCCGTGGTTTATGGGCCTCATTTGCAACACGAGCTGCAAGGAGGTTACGAAAGCTTTAATCGTCTGCAAACGCCTCCGCCTTTCCTCCTGCTTTTCTCGTCGCCACGCGAAAATGCAGCGAGTGCGCACTTGCAACCTATCGCCGCAGGAGGTGTTCGCCATTAAATTGCAAACGCTCGCCATGGTTTGAGAAGGGCAATCTCTTCAATCTAGGCCCTCCGTGTTCTGCTCGTGGTTCAGTGCGAGCTGCGTTCCCGTGGAAGGGAAAGAAAAAAGGTGACAGGAGGACAAGGTCTCAAACTCAAGTAAAAGTGTTAAATAATGGACGAAAGGAAACCATTCATAAACAATTTACGACTGCGTGGGGCGCGTATATACGTTCCCATTACCACCCTAAGCATTTCTAGCACGCCTTTAATCATCTTGATGGATGGATGTTTGAGGCTGAACCCTTTGAATCGGGCGGCAACTTGCGCCACAACCAGTGTTTTTTTTTAAACATTTATTTACCATAGGGGTATATATAGGTAGATTTATTCTTAAAAGCTATATACAAATCCGTACGAAGGAGGCGCCCCTAAGCAACCGGGCGCACACACCTTCAGCCATACAGGTCGCCCGGAAGGGATTAAGAAAATATTCATCCTTCCCTCGAACTATGTCACCAGTCAGATCTTCTTCTCTTGGTTATCTCCACCTTGCCCACGTCTATTTTTCCCTCACTATCCTTAAATACAAGTGCGTTTGATAAATGATTCGCCTCTTCAGCGAAGGTATCATGTGCTCAGCCGTCTCCTCCTCCTCTCCACAAGCTCCACAACGATCTGTAAACTTCCAAGGCCGATTTAGCCTGAGTGCCTGCTTCCAATATTTTCCTCTCCGTTTTTTGTTTTTTTAACTCTCTTCTTAACCTTTATTTTCTTATCCGCTTCCCTGCTATTGCCCACATATTTAGATTTAAGTTTTCAAGTCCCCTTTCTCTATTTTCCATCGACGCTTCTCATGTGTAAATAACTAAAAACTCTTCGTGTCCATCGTTCGGCCTCTATTTCTCTTAGCCCATCCTCGAATTGTATCTTACTGCTGGCTTCCCTGCCCTCGAATGAGGACCATCCCATATCGCCCTGTACAACTTGGTTCGGCGTTTTACCATGTGGGCCAATCTACCTACTCCACGTTGCTTTATTTCTAGCCTTGTCTGGACGTTCAGTTTCATGTACAAAACTGGATTTTCAAAAGACAAGCTCAGAACGATAACTCTTTTCTAGGTCTCCCTCGCGACGTCATATTTGTTGTAGTTCCACAGTGTAACAATGTGTTGAACTGGGCGAGTTGGTAAAAGTTTGACATGGTGGGTGTAACAGCTTCAAAAAACAAGAACGAAGAAAGGAACAGACACGACTGGACAACAGTTGTTGTCCTGTCGGGTCTGTTCCTTTCTTCGTCCTCGTTTTTTGAAGCTGTTACACCCACCATGTCAAGTTTCACAGTGCTCTATTTTTCATTACAACTGCATTTCTTTTGCCCTTACCAGTTACACATTGTTCATTTCATTTAGGTATTTTCTACCCCCATTAATCCATACTCCTAGATACTTGTATTTATCGACTCGATCAACTTCTAATCCTTGTGCCTTAAGCTTTGCAATTCCGTCGTCATTGAGCACCATGACCACTGATTTGACACAACTGAATTCTAAGCCTAACCAGTGGCCCTCTGCGCCACATATACCCATTAGGGACTGAAGCCATGTGTTGCTATCGGCCATTGGCACTACCAGCATCCATCAGATCTGGTAACGACTGTTTCATGCCTTGCCTGTCGTATGACATGTCAAACCCAAGATTTATTTTTTCGAACTTTCCCTCTAATCCTTGGAGATAACCAACTTGAGTCCTGACGCCAGATAGTAAACGGCGCGAGACTATATCGACAGCATCAGGGATCAGGGGACAGCGCTCCTCGTAGCCACGTTCCAGGTGACGTGGTCGTAAGTATAAAGGAGCTCGTGGCTAAGACTTGTAATCTTACTAATGTAAAGTGCACGTTAAAAAAATTAAAAAAAGAAAAATATGGAAGCCTGTTCTTTAAACGCGCTCTGCAGCGGCGGACCCAGCTATGGGTAATAAAATTCTGGCTACGCCACTACTTCCTACTTGCGGGAAGCATGAACTGTAACCCTAATTAAAAATTCGATATTAAACCCGAACTGGAACGAAACCGTAATTTCATGTGGCTGTTACCGGTTCATTGGAAACGGTTTGGCGCAATAAAATGTGAGCCGCGCCTTATTGGGGGTTGCGGCGCCAAGACAATTAAATATTCGCGACGGTGGCGTCAGTGGCTCAGTCTTGATTCAACAAACGGCAGCGACGACATGGAGACAGCTCAAAAATAGTAACACAAAGAGGTATAAAAAAAAAAAAAAAAAGGTCGGGAAAAGGCGTCACAACGACTCTGGTGTCAGTGCGGGGTAATATACCTGGCAAGCTCCCGATTGCACGCGCTGGCCCACACGAGCGACACGCGCTTGGCGGCCCAAGATCCCATAGGATGACGTAACGACTGGTCGAACGTTTTTTTGTTTTCTCGCGTTTAGTTACAGCTTCGTGGAAAACGAACGTGGTATTCGAATGAACGGGATAAAACTACTCTAAAATTCGCCTTAACTCGTTATTTAATTTATTTTTGTTTCAAAAACCTTTTCTCTCCTTTTCTTTTTTTTTTAAGCAGCGCTAACAGTGCCTCGATTGTCATACCGTTCGTTGTCTTCCTTAGTTTTTTGTCACCGGCTTAATCACACACAGTAAATAGCGCAGGATCGCGGCGAAATCAATGTGCGTGATTGGTTTAGTCGTTGCCAATAAACGCTATCACCGACTTTCACGGCCGCCGCTTTTGCACTATTTGAAATATTTCACCACATGGGTTGAGCCCTAAGTAATTACTAATTAGGCATGAAACTTTTCGCAAAATGACGTGCCCAATTTCAGGTATGTATTCGTGTGAAATTCACGTTTTGCGAGGCGTGCCAAATGTGCTGGTTCCGAAGGCCGCACTCCCCGTACTGCCGCTTTTCGGTGAAAATTTTAAGCTACGATTGAGACGTCTCGTTCTCCAAGCTTTTTAGCTTTTTTTTTTATTTTTTACCTCGTATCAAAGTTTAATTAATGGCGGTTTCGAAATTTCTGAAGCCACGGAGAAGCTATGTATCTCAGCAAAACGACAACTGTCATGCTGTGGACACAAGAAAAAAAAAAAGTTTTTTTGTGCATGCACGTGCTCTTGCAGAAAAATACGCCAGCGTCGAAAGATCGCGTACACTGCGTCAGCGATTGCGGCTACCCTGGCGTCGCTGACGGTCCTCGTGGCGTTGGTGTACTACTTGGTGGCACCGACGAACAAGGAACCCGAAGCATCCGACTCGCCGATGGGAACGTTCAGAAACTGGACGGTCGTCACCGACGTGGACGGCTGCAGGCTGGTACCCAGGTATATACGTATAGACCGACACGCTGTTTACAAACAAGCCCGCGTCTGCCCACACCAGGTGCGGGCACTGCGCTTGCGCAGAAACCAGATTCGTGCGAAGGGAAGCGTCTGCGCATGCGTAGTGCCGACAGCAGCGCCACCGCAGTAGCGTGACGTCAGAGGGCAGAGTTGGTGCATACCAGACTTTTATACGTAATGCGTATAGAAGTCGTAATGCGTATAGTGTATAGAAGTATACGTTGTACATTTGTCACTGTTTTTGGTAAGAAAGTAACAACTTCGTTACCTTGTATTACGTGAAGGAACTAGCAACGTATATGCGTTACTTTTTCATCAAGTAACGTGTAACGGTATTTAATTACTTCTGGAGGGGAATGCGTACAACGCAAGTTCCCGACCTGTAATTTGCACGATAAAAAACTGCTATTTAGACTATGAATAAAAAAAAAAGTGCACAAGGTATGTCCATAGTCACCGCTAAATGAACGCCCTAAAAAGCAAGTAATGATGAACGACGGCAAAGATTGAAAGCGGTTACGTATACTGCCTCATAATAACGAGAAATTCAGAGTAACGAGAAAATAACGCGTTACTTTAAAGCTGAAATAACGCGTTCATTTTAAGTAACAGTGACTAATAACGTACTTAATTATTCGTTTTTTTTTTTTTCTTTTGTAACGAGTAAGGGTTAGTTTATTTCAGTAACATGTCTGCTTTCCTGTCGGGGGCTTGGGTAGCGCGTGGTGCCCGCCCAGCACATGGCCTGCATTGACGTCACATGAGCGGTCGTTGCAGTGGCCTTGCTGATAAGCGTGTCTGCCTTTTACATCGGACATTTCGCACCACAAAAACTTGTTTTCTCGGCAAGGGAAGCAGGAAAGACCACCAGCATGGTGAAAACGACGTCACGCGCCAGCCATGTCTAGTCGGCTCCAAGGCCACCGCTGATTTGGGAGATACAGCCTGGATTGCGAGCAAACCGTGAAGATAGCAGTAGGAGCGGGTAGGTCACTCCAAATGGCCCCCAACTCTTAAATCTAATAATAGCCGCCGGAATGTTTCTAATAAGGGCCGGCCCTTTGACATAGGGCCATGTTTTCGAATGCCTGAATGACGCCACATATATATTACCACGATCGTCATTGACACTCTTTGTATCTTCTGGACCTGAAGAGACATAAACTAAGCTTAAAAAGCGAAGGTCCATTAACATAACTTGTGCCGCCGTTGGGCTTTCATAACGGCTTACGTTCAGCCTTTCATTATATTTGGGAGTTTTCGTATCGCACCAATAAATACATAGTGTCCCAATCGGCTTTTTCAATATATTTTTCTAGGATCAATTTATGAGACTGTATTAGGTTAGAACAATCGGGTGTGAAGTTGGCAAACGCCGATAGACTTAGTTGTTTACATTTTTTTTTCACTACTATAGTATACTAATCGCATAGGGATCCTATTTTATGCGAGTCCATTGAAAACGATGACATAACTCATTTAACCCTTTCAAATTTTGAGTATTTTAATAAGGGTCTAGGTTGAAGGAAGGGATGGGGGGGAGGGGGAGGGGGAACCCTGAGTACCACGTGACTCGCGCCGAGCTACTCTGTCGGCCATGATGTCGGCAAAACACGCGGATCAAAGGATTGCGTTACTCTGGTCCGTATGAGCTATATAGTGCTCTAACATAGCCGAAGGCTGTTGCCGTTAGAGCACCATATATCTCATACGGCAACAGCCTTCGGCTATGTAATAGACTTTTTTCAAATGCGCGCGCCACCTAGCAGCCGCTGCGCCAATTGTCTGAGTCAGCCATTGCTTGGGCACGTACTCTGAGAGTGTATTGGACACGAGGGCTGCAGGTGAGCGTTCGGCGGGAACTCTGCTCAGCTCGTATTGGAAACGAGCACTGCGTCAGTGTTTCATGAGGATTTGGACCCAATCACGAGCTTCGCGCCCAATGGATGGATGGATAGATGGATACTAACGGCTGTACCCTTCATAACGGGTGGTAGCTTGCGCCACCTAGCCTAAAAATTAAGAGCCAAAAGTATGATTTCTTTATTCAATGCTCCCTAGATAATTTCCACCAGTCTTCCAAACTCCTCTTTGTTACTAAAATGTACTTATCCATTCTTCCATTCTCGTCTGCAAACCCCAGCGCTCCGGCCAAGAAATGGCGATCGCCAATGATGCTTGATCAACTTTAAAAAAAAAAAAAAGTATTGTTTTTCGATAAAATTAAAGGGGTGTTTTGTTTCCTTGTGTGTGTGTGTGTGTTTGTCTGTATGTCTATGTAGGTGTTTGTGTGTGTGCGAATTAATTAATCCTATTTTTCTGTGTTTAGGGACATGTTCATGCGGAATGGAACCCTGGCTGATGCTGCGGTGGCTACCCTCCTCTGCATGAGCATCTACCACCCCTATGCATCGGGCATCGGTGGCGGCTTTGTGGCCCTCTATTACCACGGGTGCGATGATCGTCCAGCCCAGTAAAAGGGGAAGGTCACACATTTAGTATCGGGGAAAAAAAATGTTATCGAAGCAACAAAATACTTCTTTTTTTTTTTTTCTCTCCCGGTTTAGCGGTGAGGAAGATTGCTCAGACAAGTCTCTCACCTACAGGTTCTGATTTAAGAGCTTAGCAATTATTAGCTAGGAACGTTAACTTTTTTTGCCGTAAAAATAAAACAAAAAGACAATTATCATATTTCAATTAGGAGTGCGAATGTGAAATTTCAGCTCAAAACGAATTCAAATCGAATAGTATAAAATAGTGGGGAGAAAAGTGCATGTTGAATTGAATATCGAATACCAAAACTTTATTCTAAATATTTTCACAGAACGAAACAAAAATGCCGCATAGATGAGAAAAAAAGTTCCACGTGTTTTTTCTCCTGTGGGGCACGAGGAACGAATGAAAAACGACGTTCTTGACCACAAACTTGAGGTACAACTTACGGATGTGTCCACTCATCCACGCATGGATACGCAGCGTGACGATTGTGAATGAAACGTTTGGATCGGGCGACGTCTTGCGCGGAGCGACTGGTTTGCGGAAGAAACCTGTTCAATTATCACCGTTATATGTATTTCGATAATTCTTGTTATGGATATAACGGAGAATATTCGCAGAGCTGGCGGCAAGTGACGCGAGTTCTTTTTATTTAAAGTGCGACGTGCGTAGTTCGTTGATTATGTACATGATAAAGTCAGTTTAGCATCGCTAACGACGAAGGTGAACTTATCTTAACCTACACCATAGCCTCATAAAGCCTGGCAGTTCGACGACGGAGCCATAGAGTGCCCGGTCGCAGATTTAGAGCGCGAGGATCTGGTAGCACAGAGCATCAAAGAGACATTTCTCGTGGAACCTGGACGTCAGCGCACAGCTTTTGCAGCGACGAGGATCCAAAACACACTTGTTCGCTAGGGAGAAGTGTTTCGGCGTCTCGCCGCAGCGGGGTGCTAGTCACGTGGCTCTGGTCTCATTCGTTGTCTGCCGCTCCACCTTTTCCATTTCGGCGGGCGCTTCTCGTGGCGATCTGCCAGGCTTTGTCAGTATATATAGGAGGCTATGCCTAGACAGATCAATTTGAAATGGTCGACAGAAGCAGATCTAGAGAGGTGAAAATTACGAAGTAGGGGTTAGCTCGGTGTCCACCACGAAGATAACACGCCGTCTTGTCATCACCCTAAGAAGCTTAAAGACATTCTGATGTGGGTTATAGGTAGGGCAAGTAAAAGTTTATACATAAAACATAGCTGCGCTATTGCTGTCCTATCTGTGTTCTTGTTTGTATATTTCCTGGAGGACAGGAGCACCACGGACGCCAGCGTGCTGATTGCCACCGAGTCAGCACCTGGAGCTGCCTTACGAGAAAAGTTAACAAACAGCAAAGTACTTCGTTCCGGTAAATCATCGCCTGCTTTTGTTCTCAAAGCCAGTAATTTCATTACTCCGCTTTCCATAAAAAAAAAAAACACTAGCACGCCGCAAAAAAAAAAAAAGATGAATTTTTTGCCAGGCGATTTTTTATGGTGTAAAAATACGACCTGATCAATATATTGCTACAGCGCAACGTTTTTTGATTTTTTTTTTTAAGAAAGTAAAAAAAAAAACCGCAATTGTTCTGAACCGAAGCCGAAACTGAACTGGGGAGGAAGAAGAATTATAGAGGAGGAGAGAGGTGCCAAAAATCACGTGGCTGTGCAACTTTCTTTTTTTTTTTTTTTTCCTTCAATCAACGTGTGTGCATCCTTTTAAAAGCGAAAAAAAAAATGGGTTTCATTTTTTTTATATCAAGTACGTGCCTTTGATGACCACGAGTCACGACTTCGATTATATATTTGGTGGTTGCGGACAAGAGAGTGAGCGCAACTCAAAACCGGCCGGTTCTCGATCAACAGTTTTCGAACGGGAAAAAAAAAAAAAAAAAAAAAAAAACTAATTTTGAGTTGCACATTGTGTTCTAGGTAGTTAAACTCTCAAATGTCGTGTACAAAAAAAAAAACAAAAAAAAACTGACGAGCACAAATACTTTGTCAGTGTCCTTTTTTATGTCCGACCAGAGCCAACGCTCCGACGGAGGCAATCAAGCAGTGTAAAAAGTTCATCACCACGTTGCTCGTTTCATCGGTTTATTAAGCCGAGTGGGGGCGCCCTTTGGTGCAGGCTGGAAGTCTATAGGCGTCCCAGGAGAAATCTACGGGTACTCCGCGCTGCTTTCGAGGATTGGCAGCAACGTCCCGTGGTCCGAACTCTTCGCGGACGCCATTTCCAAGGGCGAGCATGGCATCGTCGTTGACAAGGCCTTCGGCAGAGCCATCGCTGAAAACCGGGATGCCATACTTGCGGAGGAAAGCCTCAAGTAAGCGGGAATTCGGCTCTAGAGAGGCGCTTTCATGCCCACAACGCCCAGAATTCTCAAGAGAAAAAACAACTTTGTTTTCGTGTGGATGTTTAGATCAGCAAGAAGGTATAAGGGCGCAGATGACGTCTTGTGTCTCCGCTTTTCGGTGGCGATTTCGGTGCGGTACGACTGCTCTGAAATTCCTTCGAATACTCGTCTTCACACCGGTTCAAGTAAACATCAATTACTGATTCAATGCACATTCAACTGGTCTCCGCGTCTTATGCAAAATAGGGGGGCCGGGGGAGGGGGGGGGGGGGGGGGGTTCAGCTAGTTTAGTCTGTTACTCGCCATTAAGGTGCTTGTTTTACGGTACTAATCCGAGCGTCACGTTTGCTAGTTTTAGGATTGGTTAACGGTATCGCAAGAAAGCTTTCACTCTGGGCCTTTGAGGGCATACGCTCTTGCCTTCTCGCTTTGTCCATTAGGAAGCTGCTGTGGAACCATCGCACCAGGGACCTCTACCAAGAGGGCGAGGTGCTCCGCAATCCGAAGTTGTCGTCGACGCTCAGGCTCCTAGCCAAGGGCAGTTACAGGGACTTCTACGACCGAGGGGGCACCGTCGCCGGCAAACTCATCAACGACCTTCACATCGGTGACGGCAAAGCAAACGTTGTGGGTGCGTTGCACGGCGTTGTGGCGCCTCATATCCCCGAGGAAAGAAAAGACGGATGTTTTTCACCTACGATATGTCTGCAGCCTTTTTCTTTTTTCTTTTTTTTTTCTTTTCTCGTGTACCAGTATTTAGTTTCTTCCCAGAGTTTGCATTAATTTTGTTTGAGGATGAGCTCAAAAGCGATAGCTTCATATGAGAACCGCCAAGTGAAAGAGTGCCACCGGAGCGAAGCTGTTGGTTTTATGTCATAGCGGGCGACCAATGGTGCTGCGCCGCGCTGATTTGCGTGTGTGGTGGTGCATTAAAACTCCCCTCTCTCCCCACTCCTCCGCTGCGTAGGAACAGGGGCTGCGTACTATGGTGAGAATTACGTACTAGAGCTATTTGACGGAATGTCTAAGTCTGGCGGTTTTTTCTGGTTCATGCACCGTTCTCGCTGATGTACCGCAAAAATTACGATCTTTCACTGGCTACTGCATGTTGTTAATCAAGCCTGTTAATTGGCGCGAAAGTCTCTGTTTTTAAGTGTCAATGTTCCTTTACACATTCGCAACAGAAAAGAAAGTCTAGAACGATTTGAAATTAAAGTTCTCTTGTTTTTCATATTAAAGGGGCACTGAAGTCCTTTATTGAAAAACGTCGTTTTTGAACTTATATTGTTTAAAATGTGTTAGTTCCCACAGATACCAAGTCCTATATTACAAAACCGCCTATTCATCTCAGGACAATAGAAAAACATGTGGACTACTTTCCCTCGCGGACTACATTGTGTGGACCAATGAAAGCCCTGCAATACGCGCAGATTCCGAATGATTTTATTATAACTCGTTTTGAAGAGAGTCTGATAGGTATACACATTCGGATAAGACTCCTCTTTCTCTCCGCGGGCGAGGCCATCGCTTGCAACTCGCCGACAGGCCTCCTTCGTCGACCACTTCACTCGGAAGAAAAGTCTTCCCAAAAAGGGCGTGTCGCGATCTTTGAACACGCTCTTAACGAGAAGATAAGCTACGCACGATTGTGATTTCGTGTTTGTTGGGATGCTTAAAGCCAGGGTGTCGAACCGGAACCGAACCGAACCGAAAACCGGAACAGAACCGTTATTTTTAGCCGAACCGGAACTGAACCGAACCGAAATCTTCGCCGCCATCTTGGAACTGAACCGGAACGGAACCGGAAAAAAATATAACGGTAACCGGTTCAAAACGGTTCACGGTAATTTTTTTGTTAGTATTACAAATTTATTATTTGGGAATAAAAACCTGGCACGTTAATTCCTCTAAGCATTGATCAAATCGTCATATACAGAATTCCAATGTATAATAAATCCTGGTTTTTTGCGGCGCTTTCTTATCGGCACTATGAATAGCCATGTGTCACATCGTCACGTGACGTCATAATGTCAAGACATGCTGTCAAGTAATTTCACATCACGTGACCCCGTGACGTCACGTGACTCACCGCGTAAAGTCGATTCAAATTGAGGACGTCGCTAGATCTATTAACGTTGTTGATACCGTGACGTCACATGACATCACAACTTCGCACTGAGAGTCCCATGACACCATGATGTACCCGATTGTCATGATCCCAAACCAAATGCTCTGGTTCATGACAACCAGTATCGCCAAACATTCGGGTAACGGCTCGTGTTCAACTCAAAGATTATGATGGGCCCGAGTCCCACTAGAGCTAGAAGCAGAAGCAAACGAAAGCGACAAGCCTCAGACACATGCAGCATGTTCGCGATGGTACCTTTATACGGCTTTGAGTTTTTCGGTGCTCGCGAAGTTAGCAGGAGTGTTTACAAGCCTGCAAATGGTACCATCGTGTGCATGATACTCGTGTTTAAGCATATTTCTTTATTCTACAAAGCCTGCCAAATCGCGAAATACTCTGGTTTAAGGCTAGCCGCTGTCGTTTGTTTCTGTTTGTCGCTTTAGTGGGGCTCGGGCACCATTATAGCCCAACTAAAACTATATCTGAAGATTAACCCATGCTTCGCTTTGCCAACCCTGCTTATGACTATGATAAACACTGACGCTGCATATATTAGGATCAGATCACGTGGCTGACAGTTATAATTGCGAGTTGAGGAGGGGAAAGCTGTTTCATTTCTTTCTTTCGACTGTCTCTCATTTCTCGGAGGAACAAACTAATGGATGCTTTTGCAAGTTATCAACGTCAGGGATTACAACTTGGCGGTATTTATTGAACTGAAGGTAAAAAAAATGCTGCACGGCCCATTTTACATGTATGCACACCATTGAGGCTCCCAAACATGTTTTCGTTGTTGCTGAACTGCTTTAGAAAGTTGTACCGAGAATAGAAGTGTTAAAGGGTCTACATGTGACGTATTAGTCCGACGTTACATGGAACTATTAGTGTGTACGTGAGGGATAGCTGAAAAGAAAGATCCTAGTGGTCTCACGGGGATAGCCAAACGTTGGCAGCCGCTCTAAGTCTCACAGGAGTGTCGTTCTCAAGTTCTCCAAGTTTCGACCGCCCTGTATTTTGTTTAACCTTCACAGTTTGGTGCAAAGTAAAAGCAAGGAAGAATTACTGTTAACGAGTGACACAAATATAATTGTCGAGTGAACACCACTCAATACGGAGCAGGCAATCCCTGAGGAATAAAAATTATCTTGAGGAGCAACTAAAAAAAAGGGAGTGGGGAGGGGGGTAGTTTTAAAGCATACTGTGTCGTAAAGATTCCTCTACCGCGCACTTTCGGCGCAGACTAGAAAGCGTGGCCTGGAAACGATAGTGACAGATGGGTAGTTGGTACAACTTTTATTTGTAAAAACACTCTTGCCAGAAAGAACGTTTTGCCGTGCCAGATACTCGCGCCGTGCCTAACGACGATGCACCAAAAAGAAAAATGTGTGCCTCTCAAATACATAGCTTGCACTGAGCGCGAAAAGTTTGCAGCGTGCATTTTGCCCCATCGGATTTGATATTCTCAGCAAGAACAACTCGCAATGACAACCAGTATCTAGTGCGATTACGTCACGTGCAAACCATGTTAAATACTTCAGCTTTCTGGTGAAGTGCGACGTTCGCAACACTAGCAGTAGACGTCCAAGGTGTAAAGTTGTGTAGTATTTATAGCAGTCTCGCGATGATATACGGCAGCCTAATGAAATGTTGCAGCACATGACTGATAAAGAACAGAGTCGAGAAGTAAGGTCCCAAAACAAGTGCACATAAAACCTAAGATAACATTAGTAGTATCTCGCGACGTTTCGAGCTGAGGCAAACTGATGCCCAAAAGTGACTTATATTAGGATTCTAAAAATCTTCATTTGCCCTGCGAGGAATCTATGTTTAATTAGGAATATCATTTTATGCATTTCTATGCATCTCTTTTTGCAGTAAAGCGTTGTGTAAGGGATTATTTAGAAAAGATTGCGTGTCATCTCCTTATTTCTGCACATTTCGTGTATTTGCCTTGCGATATATCATGTGACCACAGTGTTTTTTGGCATACCCTGCAACCCAGTATTTTACACTGCAAAACAGCTAACAAAAGCACGTTGCCGAAGTCTCAACAGCTGGCGTATTTTCGAGTATCGTCCTTCCGTGTCGGTCTCAGGCGGTTATGTGAACTTCATAAAGTCAAATTTATCGATGATAATACAAATATACTTAAAGGAGCTGTGCAACGATATTCAGTTGGAATGTTTTTCACTTTACACGAGCTTACTGGCACACCTGGGACTCAAGGATACTCACACGCAACGCCATTGGCCAAGAAACTCCTTTGTTGCGGTGTAATTTCAAGGACAAAAGCGATCATTTTCATTCAATCTCTCCTTTGCAAAATTTGATGACGTAACTCGGGGATCGCAGTACACCCAAGTGACGATATTTGAATGCGGTTCATAGATTGGACCCGAGCATTGCGTGGGCACTCGACTTGGGCTCGCGACAATTACTAGCTTGAGAAGCATTCGGGTTGTGACCCGTGTCCAATCGCTGCAACGACGACCACAGCCGAGCCATAACAATGTCTGGAACTCAGCGCGTGTCCTGCGCTTTGCCAACCCTAGCGCGTGGCTATGATCAACACTGGCGGCATATAATCGGCTCCAGATCACGTGGCCGCTTGTTCTGGCTGCGAGTTGAGGGGGTGAACGCTGCTCGTTTTTCTTTAATTTTTTTTCTGGGACTTCTATTGCGTGGGGTGAAAAACGAACGCGTGTTTCATAGGCCATTAACGTTATGGATCCGTTTTAAGCGGTATTTGCGCAAAGTACAAAAATTGTTGCATCGCTCCTTTAATTCCTGTCTGAAGATTTGGCAGCATAAATAGAAGATCCTCACCTGAAAGATATATATGTAAATGCACTTTTAAATTATCTGAAAGATGTTCTGCAAATCTTTTTCGGCGCTTTTATCCTCTATAGACACGTTATAGGTGATTTGGAAAAGCTTTAAATAATGTTGTTTTTTTTTATTTTGAAGCTAATTTAAATAACTATATGTGTTCCTCACACATATATAACTTCTCAAATATATAGAAGTTTATTATTGCGTTTTTTATGTGTTTTTATTATCGCCTTTTTTTACTGGAACGAATGATGGAGCTATGACGATTGCACACTTAAACTCTCAGAAAGTGTCCAATTAAGTAGCTTCCGAATTGAGTAGAGCATGAAATCCCACTTTGTTCTATTTGACAAAAATCATCAATTAGGGAGGGTGATGCTTATTTGCAAATTAAATTGACCGGCATTTTGTCAAGAGCAAACCTCAGAACCAGGCTATGCCAGTTTATCCAATATAGAAAATGTTCGCATGGGTAAGCACTGTTTTAGGTCAGATTCGATCTCAGTACGAAGGTGCTCATAGGTTAGAGTGAACAATTTCAGCCACTCCTTTTCGCATGATTCGTCGCCCGCATCATGGTGCTGAGAGCAAACAATGCTAGTTAGAAAAAACAAGCATTGCGATTGTCGCTTAGTGTTTTTATAAAATATAGAGTGGAAGGACTTGTCCCGTGACTTTCGTGACATTTTTAAAATTATATTGCCTTAAGATCAGTCGTCTCGTCGTCATATATATATTGTGAAATGTATTCCGTAAAACACATTTTATGGTATATATGGCGACGAGGTGCCCATTTCATGATTTTGTTCACTGTAATTAATTTCTTAGTTCAAGGGCAAAACCACGATTCAACATCTAATACTGCGATACAAAGTTGTACCTGTCACGGGTATTTTAGGCAACCTACTTCACTTCGCGAAAACATTTCGATTCAGGTACAATGTATGTGACTCTGGTAAAATAAGGGAGGTTGAGTCGTACAAACACGACGTTTGGTATGTTAATGGAGATTTTCCTTTCTTGTTGTGTAGGTATAAATAACAGAATTTTATAATTCTTGTACCTGAAAATAAAACTGGATTGAACAAACGATAAAAAAAAAAGAAAACTATATACTGTAAACGACTTATTTTTCGTGGGCTCAATATTTCGCGATTTAGGTCAAAGCTGAAGTTTTGGAATAATTCGTGGGTTGTAATTTTCTCGACGCGGTGGAATCTCACTATAAATTTCAATCTGTTTACATTTTACCGAAATTGTTCGCGGGACCCATTTTTCGCGATTTGTAGGCGATTCGCGAAATTCTCAAAAATAGGTCCTCGCAAAAATCAGATTGTTTACAGCAGTTAGTTTCATGGCTTAAATAGTGCCTATTGACAGAACAACGCAGAAAATATATTCTCAATTTAGCGGTTCAAACCGGTTCGAACCGGTTCGAACCGGTTTGAACCGTTATTTTTGCGCTCCGGAACTGAACCGGAACTGAACCAAAAGCCGTGAACCCGAACCCGAACCGAACCGATAAAAATATCGGTTCGACACTCTGCTTAAAGCGTCTAGATTGAGTTATCACCACAAAAGGACGATCTCAGAATCGGCTTGAGTGCCCCTTTAAGGGTTTGGCTTTAAGACATAACTCGGGAAAAGCGGTAGGGTAAACCGACCTGTTTGTCGTTTTGGGGTGGCCAGATTGATTACTTTCAATGTTCTCTAACGGTTAAAGGGACACTGACACCCCCCAAAATTTTTTTTAAATTTTTTGCCAGGCGCTTCATTATGGTGTCGGAGGACTACCCAATTAATATTTTGCAACAGAGTAGCGTATTTTTTTAATAAAGCCAAAAGACGCAACTGCTCGAAACCGAAACCGAAACCCGACGGAGGTCGGAGAAGTGGAGAGAAGAGAGAGTGAGTGGCGGAAGTCACGTGGCTACACCCGACCGTGTGTTTTTTTTTTGTTTTTTTTTTTCTCCTTCCCGGTAGCAGACGACATGCGGCGTACGGGAACTGCTCGCCGTGGGATTCTTTTGCAGTTATGTATGTTCAGCTCGTTGTTCTGTACTCCAAGATGAGTTGTTTTGTACATTGAGGAGTTGGAGATGAGTAGTGAGTGCCCGTGGTGAATTTTGATCGGCTCCGAAAAGAATACACCCAAGATGTTGCGTGAAGAGCTGGCTCACATGTCCCGCGTCCGAAACAGAAGTGGCATTGTGCGACTGAGTTTCCGAAAGATCAACGGGATCGGGACCAATGGCTGGCTGCAATTCCTGTAGACCATTTACGGGCACCTCGGAAAGCGGACGCTACCTGATTTATATGCTCCTTGCATTTTGTGGAAAGTGATTACATTGAGTTCGCAGGTGTCAAAAAGGAAATCCCATACCATTTAATTCAGCGACGTGTCGTCCACAACATTTGTTTCTTATAATGTTTTTTTTTTTGTTTCTTCAGTGATAATTGTAAAAAAAAGAAAAGAAATGTAGACATCGAAAAACATATGAAAAAACAAAAGAAAGTTTCACGGGGGATCGAACCCGATCCTACGGCGTGGAAAGCGGACGTCTTTCCCACTAAGCTACTGGGGCATACCGAAAGTGGGGGATCTCTTTCCTTAGTAATAATTCAGCCGATAAACTAAGTTTGCTACCGATTTTCCTTTAGCAAAAGCACTCCCGGGTCGAAGTCGGGATGCACCCCGCATTGGCGACATTCTCACCTTGTAAAGAAATCGTACGCGTGCATATTCAACTCGAAGTAGACACGTCGTGCTTGACGTTTGCGCGAGCGATGTCTTCAGCCACGAGAAGGGAGCGACGGCTCGGCGACGTCTTCGTGCAAATCGGCTTGGTGGTCGGGCGTGTCGTACGGGATGAAGACCAATTCTTTTGATCAGTCCCAAATTGTTCTTTTGAAGGCAGACAAAATTCTCCGGTACCGCGAACGACAGTTCTGAAATAGAGGTCCCACGCCCGTCGTCCGCTGCCATCGCGTCCCTGCGAGTCCCACGATACGCAAAACGACGCACGCACAGAATGCTTCCGGTTGTCTGTGAAACTTTTTTTTCAATCAACGTTTTTGCAGCTTTTTAGAAGCCACAAAAATGGGTTTCATGTTTTTTTCTATTTTTAATATTGAGTGTGTTCCTTCAGTGACCCACGACTTTGATTAAATTTGGTGGTCGCATCGATACCTTAGAAAACGGCCCGTGACCGCGGAAAAGAGAGTGAGCGAGACTCGAACCGGTTAGTTCTTGATCGGCGGTTTTCGGGCGGAAAGAAACCGAATTTCGAGCCGAAAATTCTGTTCTGGGTAGTTGAGCTCTCATATGTCACGTACAACTAAAAACCTCGGCGAGCATAAATACCCTGTCAGTGTCCCTTTAAAAACCCTCCTTCGTTGAATTTGGTAAAGGTGATTTCCGTTGATGTAGACGCGGTATGGGGTTAGACACGAACAAGAAGAGTCACTTCGAATCGGCATTTTCCGGCATTCCCATACTTGGACAGCGAACTTCTTTAATTCCTTTTTGCCTTTTCATGCGCCCCCCTCCAACCCTCCCCCGTTTCGTGACTTACCGTCCGGCACCCTCAAGGCTCTGTTATACTCCGACGTAACGCGCGCGCAGGCGAACGCTGGCCGAAGTCGGCTACGTCACGTCAGTCACGCCGCGCGCGTCAAAAATTCGCCCTCTCTAGACTCCGGCCACTCCGGCGGCCCTGGCGACTTCCGCGGCGCGCGTCGGTGGGCCGCCAGCGCGGCGCATGCGCAGAATCTGGCTACGAGGGTGCGTTTCCTGCGAGGGTCCGCCATTTCCGGTTCCTTTTAGTTTCCAATAGCAGACGAGAATTCTCGCGCTTGTTGAGCGCCGAGTTCGAGCGATGGCGAGGACGTACCTTGCACGACGAAAACTCGGGCTTGCACTTGGTGCACCGCTTGCGCCGCAAGCGTAGGCGGTCAATGTACATGCGGTACATCTTTGACAAGCGCACGGTCTACGGTACTCAAGCTTCCTCGAGTCGTAGACACTCGGGTGAGGACGAATTCCCTCGATCAGCTTTTGGACGACCGAGACGTCCGATTCTTTAAACGTGACGCCACACGGAGTGGTGCTCCCGTCGTCTGCTATTGCTCGTATTCACCGCGAGGCCTGCCGGAGCCAGCGCGTGATGCATCCTGGTCCGGCGCGGCCGGCGCGAAATACGGCATGCTCCATTTTGGCGTCGAGGCGGTCAGACGGCGTCGAACGCCGCCGGTCGCGTCGGTTACGACACGACGCCGGAGTATAGAGCGTCGTGTTTTCGCCGACGTGACGTCGCTGTGACGCGCTCGCACGCGCGCGCGCGTTACGTCGGAGTATAACAGAGCCTTCAGTGTCGACTTCGTGACGACTAGGTGGAAGCTCCTCCCAGATCTTTCCAATTTAGCAGAGCGAACTTTGGAGAGGAGGCGACCTGCTCTCCAGCGTTCGCTCTGCTAAAGTAGAAAGAAGTGGGAAGAGCTTCCACTTCGTTCTTGACCTGTCACCGTCTATAATATGCGAGACGTTATTCATAATTTCTCATTAAATAGGAATAACCAGCGGCATGTACAAGGGTCACTCCGAGAGGTATGCATCCTATTTGTCTTCTTGGAAACTACACCAGATACAAACAACCCTAATTATACTCTGATCAGATTAGAATCTCGTCCTTGTAAAAAAATTATGAGTTCGCGAAAGCCGCGCGCCTATCGTGCGGATACTGAATCAAAATGAACAGTTGGGCTGGTTGGATAAACATCGTGAAAACCATTAGAGCCAAGTACAAGGACAAGTCGAAAACAGCGCTTCTCCTCTTTGTATCTTCGGCTTGTCCTTGTACTTTGCGCTAATTGTTTTTATGTACAGATACTCATTATCAGTAGCCAGTAAGCTCAAAAGCTTTCACCGTCGTTTGAAAAGAACGCTGAAGGAGGAACCGAGCGCGAAGCGGTAGACGTCGCCACATCTCGCGACCTCTCTTGAGCTCGAGAGTATAATTAAACGCTACCGTAAACCAGGAGTAACAAAAAGTTTGCCATACGCCCCCCCCCCCCCCCCCCCCCAAAAAAAAAAAAAATTAAAAACGTTTATTAGCTTTTTTTTTTGCGTTAGAAAAAGGGTGGGAGGTTTCTTTCGACGTAGCGATTTTCTTGAGTACGTGCTCCTTTATGCATTTTATGCTTGTCGTTTTGTAGAGAAAAAGGAAGGGAAAGAAAAAACGGGAAAAAAATGAGAGGAGTGGAAGGCTAGGCGGGGAGAGCGGACGCGAACCGTGCAGAAGAACTCCAAGACGCTGGCGATTCTGGGAAGAAACACAGGCTGCTAATCATGGGAATGTTGAGTGCCTTTACACTCTGGCATGTAGCCGCCTTTTTCCGCGTAACGGCGGCATCCTTTGGGCCATCCATTGCCGACGAACGCTTGGGCGAGCGTCCTCTTGAGAGTCGCGGAGTCAACCGATATCGCTCGCGTGTGCGGCTTCGCTCGCGCGTTCGCACGTTCGCCCGTTCCCAAAGAAAATATATTGAAATAGGAAAGACTCAGGAGCATGTATGTACTAGGTTGTATGTAGGGTGTTTGAAAGTACCCAATTGTACTTCGTCGGGTGTCCCAATAGGATGTATTCACTGGACACCATATTTGAGGGCGATGTTTAGAGCGCATGCTCAGAACGAGTTCACATTAATAGCCTGCTAAGACCGGCAACCTTGATGGTGCTAAATGCACGCTCCAAAAGGACTGTGGAAGCTCGCCGTCAGCACGCGCTCAGCAGCAGCGCACGCGGATATGGCCGCCAGTGAATACTCCCTATACATCGAGGTTTTTTTTTTTTTTTTTTTTTTGGTATTTGTTTGCGCCGTCACGGCAGCTATATGTCAATGCGTGTTTGGAAACCGCCAACTTCTATATAGCATCTTCGATCAACTCGCACCGGAATCGCCCTGAAACCAGCACAGTGCACAGCGCTCCTCGGTCGTGCAGCGCGATGTCGGTGCAACATCGAGGACAAACTGCGCCGCGCCGGTGCACCGCGGTGAGCTCCACCTTGCGTCACTTCGCGTTTTGTTCGTTTTTTCTTGCGTAGGTCAGCGCACGGTGCCCGTCTGCTGTCAATTTCTTCTATTCTTTTACTCGCGGATTAGACGGTCCCACAGAAATAAACATCGTGGACGTGATTGTTGATAAGGTCTCGAAGCGGGTGACAATTCCACATGTATATGTTGGCCATCATTATTGGTTCAAGAAAACGAAACACCAGATAATAGCCGTACCTCGCCGTCATCGAAACGCCTCGCGCCGCTGTCCACGAAGTTCGTGCTTTTCGGGCGCTCCTTGCCACCGCAGCAATCGCCAGTAATCGCAGCGATGGCGAGAAGCTCGTCGTCTCGCCGTCAGAAGACCCGAGGAAATCATCTAGTGCAGCTGCGAGGCGTGTTCGTTTTTGCAAGATCGCCATCTCGACAGTCTGCGCGTCTGCTACTCCCGCCATCTTCTCGATTCCCGCTCCTGGCCGCAATGCCTGATGGGACTGCCCCCCGGCGCACCGCCGATTTTCTTGGTGCGCGTTGGGGCAACGAAAAGCCGCACCGGGAGGGTGCGCTTCGTTGATCGAGGACGTCCGGTGCGCACCGGTGCACGTGATCGAAGATGAAGGGGCGCACCTCAGTGCCCCGGTGCGCACCGGTGCGGATGATCGAGGATGCTATTAGTAACAAAGAAAGCGTGCGAGCCACCTGCCGTTTTTTTTTTTTTTTATTACTCTATTTGATAGTATACTCCTAAACATATGCATCTGCGTTTTGTCATACCCAAGCACATTACAGCATTGGCATAAAGGAAGTTCCTGAATTATGTATTTGTTTCAAAATCAAAACAACCGCCGCATAACTAAGTATTTCTTCCCGATTCCGGTTTATAAGATAGGCCAAAGTCAATAATTTTGTTATGTACACGAGGATGGCAACGAGCTGCGAAGGGTAACGCAAATGAAATCTAGGTGCCGCACACATAGTATTCAACAACGGGTAAATATTTTTTTTTTATTAGGTACAACTGTTTCATATGAGGTTGCAAGTACCGGTTAACTTTCGCTGTGCAAAAATAAACATGGAGAATAAAGCAAACTCAAGACGAGGGACGACGAACATTTATTCTCGGGTCGAGGAACGACGAACATTTATTCTTTCTTTTCAGTCAATGTTACCTACTCGCTCTTCAGTTAATGTGAAAAATAAACATGTTGCATAAATTGGCGCTGTAAACGCCACGAATAACACACAGGGTTCAGTGTAGACACAGGCAATGAGTCAGCTACTTTCTTGCGCTAGGTCGTTCTTCGAAAGTTTACTCCTACCGTCCTCTCACAATCTGGAGTACCCCGCAGACGATCCCTCAAGCGCGGTGCTCCACGAGTCTCTCATAACGGCCGACGACCTGACCAGCTACAGGGCCAAGTGGAAGCCCGCGATGAAAGTCAAGCTCGACAGCAAAACAACCCTGTACACGGCGCCACTGCCCAGCGGTGGCGCCACACTTGCTTACATCATGAACATCATGGCGGCCGTCAAGGTAAGCTCTCCTTTGCAAGTGCGGCCCCTGAACGCCGCCATCTTGTTACTGGTGTACAGCGTGTCCCCGAAAAAAAAAAGACATTCATATGGTAAGCAAAGGACGACACATACGCGAAAAGGCCTACCGTTGCTTACCTGCGGTCTCGGAGTTCTCTTATGCCTAATCTTCACCATCTCGTCTGCGCACTAACTTTCTGTAAAAAAATAGATTTTTTTTTTTTTTTTTTTTACAAAAATTATTTATGCATTGTCGAACGCTCTACCTTCGCCTAAATGTAGCGCTAACGGTCGGGACCACATACCGAAGCTTCAGAGCCAGGCACGTAGCCAGGATTTTGTTTCGGGTGTGTGTGTGGGGGGGGGTTCATATTAAAAATAGCGCAAAAAAGACGGGACAAAAGGGGAGGGGGGCGCCCATGACAAAATGCTGTATGAGGGGGAGGGGGGAGTGGAGGTCCCAGCAGAAATGAAGATTTTGGGAAAGGGGGGGTCGGGCCCCATGACCCCCCCCTGGCTACGTGCCTATTCAGAGCTAACCGTTATTCTATACAAAAGTTATCAAAGATGTTTTAAACTTTCAATTGGAAAATAGGGTCCGTTCCCCGTAGTCTGCGCCGTTCAGCCCCATGTATTCGCAGGCTTCGTTGGCCACCATGTTCTCATCGAAACCTTCAGGAAATCGCTCGTAGCGTTTGAATACGATAACTGCTTGTTCTGAAACCTTGGCATCTGGGCTGCCTTAACTAGAATCGACGTTTTAGCTGAGACTATGAAAGAAAGCTCTGCCGGAGCTATTGGCGACGTGCGTGATCGGAAGCGTCACTGTGGTTGGCCTTCCAGGATTGGCCAAAGGCTGACTATGACGTCAGCAAAAGATTTCTCATCGACGGAAATAAGAGGAATGTAAGAACTTCAATTTTGACGATGTTGGCAGTGTTGCTTTGAGAGCGATTTCGAGCTTCCATCGTGCTCATTACAAACACCATTGAACTTGTTGTTCGCGAGGTAATGACGTCACGAGAGGGAACCATAGGAGGGCGCCACCAAAACATCTCGCCGCTCTAATAGCACGAGCGGAGTTGCATGTGAAGTCGAGTCTAGCTCAAGCGCTCGCGCTCAGGCTCAATAGGCTTTCTTTCAAACAGTCTAAGCTAAGACGCTAATTCTAGCGAGCCGGCCCTGGTCCGTACCGGTAGCGCTACGTTTGGGCAGAGACTGAGTTAGGGTCCAGCGATGTCTAGTTCATTATTACAAAAAAAAAATATTTTCGGGGACACCCTGTACATAGGTCGTCTGATAGTTAACGGCTGACAAACGTGTATACACGTCTGCAAGGTCAGCCTCTGGGAACCGCCCTCTTTCTGCTGGTGTATTTATATCGTCCAAGATGGTTACGTCCCAATCCGGCTGATGCCTCAATTCGGCTATTGCCTCAATTCGGCTAGAAGTTTCAATTCGGCTGGACGTTCCAGTTCGGCTACATCCTCAATTCGGCTAGAAGTTTCAATTCGGCTGGACGCTTCAGTTTGGCTAAATCTTCAGTTCGGCTACAAGTTTCAATTCGGCTGCATGCTTCAGTTCGGCTAGATCCTTGCTTCAATTCAGCTGGACGTTCCAAGTTGATCAAGCTAGACATCCAAGCATAAGGTGCCCCCAATTTTTTTAGAGATACGTTAACTATATCTGCATCTTGCCTTAACATTGCAACGTGCAAGCTCAGATCAATAAGTTCAAGCAGCTACGAAGGCTTTGGGCAAAGAAACATTTGTGTTTGTGTTGTTTGTTCTGTGGAGCTGCTGTGCAAACACCAGGTCTCTGCTTCAAAGAAATTTATTCACTTGCCCAAAGAATGGATTACAGCAGTCCAAAGATTGCTTCTTCCAGTGCTGGCCACTGTTCACGTGAAAGGCACAGGACGCCTTGGCAGCTCCTACGTCGAACTGAGTTGGAGAAAAAAAGAAGATACCTGCATCAGTTATGAGACAAAACAATATGGTAGGGGTTCAATCCAGTGATTTACATCTTCAGGAGGCTAAAGAGAATGTAACAGTATACCTGTAATTTTTTTCAAGGTCACAAATTTGCCTCAAAATTGGCTAAACACACCAGTAGCTTTGACTGACCTCGTAACAAAAACCTTACGTCCGCAAAAAATTGTTTGGCGACATTTAATTTTCAAATTCGGTCCTCATCATATTTTCAAAGTGAAAGTTTCTACTGGCAGTATTAAAAATATGGAGGCTCGGGCAAGCTGGTGTTGCATACTCCTCTACAGTGCGAAAAATTCGCAACCAAGCACAAGCACACACAAAAGGAAAAGACATTCATGAAGCTCTGACTTGCAACTCAGACTTGTATTATTTCTTCTCTGTCTGCGCCTGTCTTTTTAAACAATAAGATTTTTTTTTTTATTTTTGGTTTTATCTGGATGCAAGATTATCTAATTCTTATTTTGTAATAAATCTGGACAAGGTTTAGTGACAGTTTTCTTCTAACCTCGAAATCTTTTCAGCTTCAATAACTTCCCTAATTAGTTGGTTATTATTTTTACTCATTACGGTGCAATGTTTTTAGTTCTGCTTGACATCTGCAATCTTGGCAATGTATGCCTTAGTGTCCAGAAGTGATTCTGTTTATGTTGTAGTCGTGTTCCCCTTGTCTATGTGACATCAGTATTTGTGACGTCGGGGTGGGGAGGGGTTGGGTTTTGGCAGTAGAACTTGTTTCCAACTGATTAGAAGAATTTCGATGGCAACAAATAAAGCCTGCGGAACCCCAACAATAGCTCAGCAGCACGAAAGAAATATGTTCCATTCTGTTCTCTGATGTGGTTGTGCTAGCCATGCTCCAAACAAACAAGAGTTTCGAACAAACCATTTGGGCTTCGTAACGTGAAGAGGGGTACAGTTTCTATCATGAAGGAAGCCATTAGCCCGCAGATTTTGTGGGACGAGCGAAGGCGGCGGAACTGTCTAGATTTCACACTTTACCCCGCACAGCCATGCAGCATGGCACGTTCCCATGGCACCTACGGCTGTGAGTAGCAAGTATGTCAGGGAGCCATTAAAAAGGTGGGTAAAACAAAGTTTTTCATTGACCGAATCGAGGAGACTGATAGCTTAATGTACCGACACCTGGATAAGTAACCCTGTTGTTGTTTACAGGTTTTATGGCGCAAGAGCTCCGACGGCCATACTGCGCCAAACTAAGTAGGATAAGTAACCCTGGTTTGCAAGTTTTGTCGTGGGAGAGTTGGTATTAACTGGGGTGTACTGCGAGTTGTAGAGGATCTAGAGTCACACCGCCATATTCAGCTCAAGAAACCTCGTCTAGGCACAGGCAACTCCTTCCGCAATCATTGAGACTATAAATTAATTAATACACTTGTGTCTGGTTATTTTTTCTGTTTCTTTTGACTTTCTGAGAATCGAGAAACTCAGCAAGCAAATTTAATATCTAAATTATTCTGAAAAACTGAGAATTTAATCAAAACAAGCTCTGAGAAACATCAAATTTTTCACAAAGGTAAACCCCAGAAAACACTCTCCAATGCCGCAAAGGATTACATTCTTTTGCCCTGTCTTTCTTCTCCGACATTGTTTCCCTGCTTTTATCAGTCTCGGGTTTTCTAGATTATGATCGACAAAGGATTAATTCTGGAAACACGGAATGCCGCTTATAGTGATGCTGCTATATGTCACGCTAGGGGTAGCCAGGCAGGCTTTGGTGCAGCTTGGTTATGACCTTCCTCGCAAAGGGAAGTTTTGGCATTGCATACGAGGCGATACTTGCCCAAGTCTAAAGGTTACCTTGGCAAGGTTATGGAAGCACCCATGCTCACAAGTACGGTAACTGCCCAGGTCACCTTGGAAGGTCTCAGCACACGGCAGGCACCACCGTCTGTCGTAGGTATGATGTGCTGCAATGTCTGATGACACAAACTGCAGCAAAACAAAACATATTTTTCTGTGAAACAGTATCCATAGCTGCAATCTCCGTACCGGCACACTGCATGAGTAGCTAATCTCATTGTGCACTTCTTTCTACATTAGAAGCACAGTTTAGCCTGAAGGCGTCGGCATATTTCGGTTCCACGTATAAAGTCACTCATACAAATTTACGTCAAACAAACATATTTCGCCACGTCTGTGGCTGTGGCAGAAAATACTAAGAAAGGGGAGATAAATCTACGATTGCATGCTTGAAATGGTCAGAAATGGGAGGAAAAAGCCCCGAGACACTTTCCTCCCATCACTCCTCCGTGAACAGCAAGGTCGAGGGAGCACACTAGCGGTGCAATCGGTGGTTTGTACGCGGTGCTCGAACGTGATTATTTTACGATGTTTGGATACCATCATTTCAGCCATGTTGCGATTACATCGATACATTAAAATTGTCGAACGCTGATTGAAAAAAAATTGTACCGGCTCATTCACGACTTTCTTAGCTTTGGTTGCTCCCATTACGGAAAAAAGGGGTTGTTTACCAAATAAACAACGCACTCCCGAGCTTCACCCAGTTTGTCACTGAAGGCTTTGTTCGTGTTCGAAGCTAGATCTTTGCTCAAAAAGCGCTTTGAAATTACAAACAAATCTACAAGGACTCTCAGCAACCCTCGTCTCATTGAACCGCAGCGCAGTGTTCGCCCAAAGGAGCCGCAAGTAACGACTCTTGAGAACAAAATAATTATCTATAAAAGCTAGACACAATGCATGGTTCCGGCATTTGAGCACAAGGTATTTGACGTCTTTCGGAGAACGCCACAAAAGCTTAGTATTCCAACAAGAGCTTAAACGTAAAAAAATTTCAGTTTTCTTCGTATCTGCCTGAACTGGGCGGAGCCACTCGAACGACCCGACGTATGCAAGATCCAAAGCATGTGTCGCAAACTGCTGTGTGCAGCACGCCGGAGCAGCCATCTTTCCAAGGTTTTTTGTTCAGAGCAATAAACGAAACTCAAACTAATTTCGGTCTATCTTATATGAGTCAAAAGCAGTCCAATTGTGCGTAAGGCAGCAGTAGCACATTTAAAACGCGTTTCATTTCTCTTTTGGGGGAAGTGCTCCGGGAGAGAGGGGGGGGGGGGGGGGGGGAGAGAGAGGAGGGATAAGGGAGGGAGCGGCGAGCCGCACTTTAACACGCGGAGAGCCGCAGCTTGGCCACCCCTGTACTAGGGCATCGCCATGCAGGTTCTCAAGGAGCTTGGGAACGGCCTTTCCCTCTAAATTAATTCCTGGCATTGTATACTAGGCGATACCTGCTGTAGTCTATGGGTTACCTTTGCAGGGAGATGGAGGCATCGATGATCACACGTACGGCAATTGCCCATGTCGCACATCATCAAGGAAGGTCTTCATGAAGCAGGCAACTTGTCCTGTCGATGGAGACCCAAACATATCCTGCATATGTGGGTAAAGTGCCTAAAATTTAATTTAATTACAACTACAACTACTTCTCTCCAAAAGCATCATGACATCAAAGCTTGCCGCTTTCCATAGATGGACTCGCTAGCACAGCCTGGCCTTTTTCGATCGGCCAGGGTGTCGAGAGTGTTTTGTAGCGACCCGCCACACGCCCTCAACGTTGAACTTGTGTCTTACTCAAATTTCGGAAGAGACGCCTACTACCAAGTATGATAGAATTGTAGCAGGGGATCATGATGTTAGCTACGTAGCCCCCGCAACCCGACCTCCATTATCGCCAGCCCCTTTGCCGTCTACTTCATCGCCCATCATGACTACCCGTCATCCCTTGTGGTTGACGCTTGTTCGTAGGGAAGGACTGGCTGGCACTGCTGGGCTCTGCGCCGCTCCTCATCCCAATTCCCAAATGGAGACTGCGACTGACCGATGACATCTGTCGTCTGCTTCCTTTCTTCGGTACTTTGCTTCGGTTAAGGAACTGTTCTTTGCAGAAAGTATAACGTGCTGAAATCACTTACCTACTAATTTCAACGGCAATTCATCTTGGAAGTGCCCGCGCAAAGCTGGTGTCGCGATGTGTGGTGATATCAAACGCAGAGAGTGCCTGAAGAATTTTGAGGTTGCTCAAACGATTTGTGGATTTGTTTGGACGACTTTATGACAAACAAATCAGCGGCAAGCGTAAAAGGGTTGATAACTGGGCTAGTTGGTAGTTAGACATATTAACGGCATTAGCGCACACGTATGAGGAAGAGAGAAGGGACAGAAAAGAGCGCTACTCACAACTGTATTTACAGAGATGTAGAAAAGAAAGAACATCGTCCAGCTCCCCATAAAGATGAAAAAGGAAGAAGAGGAAGCAGAAATATAAAACAGGAATATAAAACACAAAGTCGGGTGTTCCCTCGCGCGCACAGGCTTAATACACTGGTTCTTTGATTAAACCCTGAAACCTTTTTTGGCTGTGCCTTCGTTGTCGTGGTGCAGGGTGTGTTTGCATCAGTCTTCGCTCGCGCCTGGTCACCCGTGTCAGGGGGGAAGACGAACACATCATCCATGGTCGGCTGCCGCTGGGTCGTCGTGCCTGATGTCTCGCGGCACCCGTGACTCATGCGAGTTCTGCATTGTCCGTCTTAAAAAGTCTGTTTCCTTGCTTGTCAAGGCTACCGATGCAACACTAATGCATTTAGTAGCTGCGGATATGATGTAGAAGGCTTCTACCACTTCGCGGGTCATTTTATCCTTGTGCCTCTCTAGGGTTATTGTTTCCCCGAACAGCGGATTACAATTGCACTCCTTGCAATGAGTTGCAAGGTGGCCTCCCACTGTGGCTCTCAAAGAATAATCATGCTCGCGAAGTCGGTCGTTAAGGCACCTGCCTGTTTGCCCTACGTAGACCTTGCCGCAGGAGAGTGGAATCTTGTATACCACGCCTGAAGTGCACGGAACAAAAGGTTTAGCATGTTTTTTTGTGCACCTCTGTCTTGTGGCACCTTCGGCTTGCGAGTTGACTATGGAGCAAATTTTGCTAATTTTTTGCGGGGCTGAAAATACCACTCGGACCCCATACCGACCTGCCACGTTCTTTAAATTGTGTGACGTCTTGTGAAGGTACGGGATTACCACCGGTCTTGTCTTTCCTACATCTTGTTTGTTGGCTTGGAGGCCTTTTGCCCTTTTCAACAAGGTGTCCGCTACATTAGCCAGTAGTGGTAACGGATAGCTGGCTTTTCTGAGTCTTTCAACCTGCATCGAGAAGCTGGCTTCCATTGTGTGGCAACATGATTTCTTGAGCGCGGATCCCAAACATGTCAGAGCAATGCCCCTCTTGACGATCTTAGAGTGAGCCGAACTGAAATCCAAAATTCGTTTCTTAGAGCGTGGAGAGTACGTCCAGCACACATGCGTATCACCTAAGTGAAGCGAAAGGTCTAAAAACTGGAGAACGTTTTCTTGAGGGACCTCATACGTGAACCTGAGGCCCCCTCCATACTCAGTGAAGGTCGCCAAAATATTGGTCACCTGTGTGTGCACATCGGTGTTATCTTGAAGAACAACCAGGATGACTTCCTGGTTGTTCTTCAAGATAACACCGATGTGCACACACAGGTGACCAATATTTTGGCGACCTTCACTGAGTATGGAGGGGGCCTCAGGTTCACGTATGAGGTCCCTGAAGAAAACGTTCTCCAGTTTTTAGACCTCTCGCTTCACTTAGGTGATACGCATGTGTGCTGGACGTACTCTCCACGCTCTAAGAAACGAATTTTGGATTTCAGTTCGGCTCACTCTAAGATCGTCAAGAGGGGCATTGCTCTGACATGTTTGGGATCCGCGCTCAAGAAATCATGTGGCCACACAATGGAAGCCAGCTTCTCGATGCAGGTTGAAAGACTCAGAAAAGCCAGCTATCCGTTACCACTGCTGGCTAATGTAGCGGACACCTTGTTGAAAAGGGCAAAAGGCCTCCAAGCCAACAAACAAGATGTAGGAGAGACAAGACCGGTGGTAATCCCGTACCTTCACAAGACGTCACACAATTTAAAGAACGTGGCAGGTCGGTATGGGGTCCGAGTGGTATTTTCAGCCCCGCAAAAAATGAGCAAAATTTGCTCCATAGTTAACTCGCAAGCCGAAGGTGCCACAAGACAGAGGTGCACAAAAAAACATGCTAAACTTTTTGTTCCGTGCACTTCAGGCGTGGTATACAAGATTCCACTCTCCTGCGGCAAGGTCTACGTAGGGCAAACAGGCAGCTGCCTTAACGACCGACTTCGCGAGCATGATTATTCTTTGAGAGCCACAGTGGGAGGCCATCTTGCAACTCATTGCAAGGAGTGCAATTGTAATCCGCTGTTCGGGGAAACAATAACCCTAGAGAGGCACAAGGATAAAATGACCCGCGAAGTGGTAGAAGCCTTCTACATCATATCCGCAGCTACTAAATGCATTAGTGTTGCATCGGTAGCCTTGACAAGCAAGGAAACAGACTTTTTAAGACGGACAATGCAGAACTCGCATGAGTCACGGGTGCCGCGAGACATCAGGCACGACGACCCAGCGGCAGCCGACCATGGATGATGTGTTCGTCTTCCCCCCTGACACGGGTGACCAGGCGCGAGCGAAGACTGATGCAAACACACCCTGCACCACGACAACGAAGGCACAGCCAAAAAAGGTTTTAGGGTTTAATCAAAGAACCAGTGTATTAAGCCTGTGCGCGCGAGGGAACACCCGACTTTGTGTTTTATATTCCTGTTTTATATTTCTGCTTCCTCTTCTTCCTTTTTCATCTTTATGGGGAGCTGGACGATGTTCTTTCTTTTCTTCATCTCTGTAAATACAGTTGTGAGTAGCGCTCTTTTCTGTCCCTTCTCTCTTCCTCATACGTGTGCGCTAATGCCGTTAACAGCGGCAAGCGGCTCATAGTCAGATCTTCTAAATTGCTGATTGCGACACTTCCCTGATGACTTGCTAAGTGCTTGGATATGGTCAAAAAACTTCGAGTGAAACCTATTCCTTCAGACTATGGATACGGAAGGCTCCGCTTCTCAGGGCGCGATGACCCAGGTCCCCTCTACAGCCCATCGAGACTTTGGACGGCGCTCGAATGCGTGCTCAGGGTGCAGTCCAGTGTTACTTTAGTGCCATCGGACGGCACACAGATACAACCTGGATTAAAACAGTTCGCTTTTATTGTTATTGCGGTCACTGTGTAGGTCACTCACTGAGGTGAAGAGGAGGTGAGATGGGGTCCAGTCACCGCCGCGATCAACGACCGAAATCCAACGGTTCCGCAACTGCTGACCCTTGTAAAACCAGGAGAACTGCCCACAAATTCACTTTACTGCGAATTGTATTATGCTGTGGGACTGAACGGTGAAATGTAGTGCCTGCGGAAGAATAATCTCAACGGTCCTTGTAGTCACGCACACTGCAAAGCCCCATCCTGGCCCCTCCGACGCGCGATGCCACATATTTTCGATTCCTAGAGCTCGCCTGTTCATCGCAGTTCGCCCAGTCTGCCGCTCACGGCAGCGCTCGCTATATCCCTTCCGTTCTGATAAAACCCACTAGACAGAACGAGTAAACGGGTGTGGTTTCGGAAAACGTAGTGTCTAGAAAACTGTCCGACGGCACTCTTGCAGAGTGTTCAAATGCCATCCGACGGTACTCCACTCGCGCGTTCAAGTGGCGTCCGAAAGTATCGTATAAAACGAGTTCTCAAAACGACTTTTACGAAGGGGAGTGTGGCGTATTGGTAAGATGTGTCACATATGCACGTGATCCCGGGTTCGATCCCCACTGCGGGCTTACTTTATTGTTTTTGTTTTCTCGAACATTTTATTTTGCCGACGCATTTGGCGATATGTACATTTATTTTTATACCATTAACACAGGAAAAAAACGAATGTTGTCGCCGACATTTCGCTGAACGAAATAGCATGGTACTTCGTTTCCGGAGGTGCATCGGGGAAAGCGGGGCTTGGTTGGGACGCCGCGAAGCGGCGTCTACGACAGGGCCAAATGGGTCAATAGCTTTGCAATTAGCAGCCGCATACTGTCGCCGCGAAGCGGCGTGAACGCAGGCGGGGGTGTGTGTTAAAGAGCTCCCCAGTGATACACGCGCCGTCCGACTCCCGGGCGGCACTTGTAGGCGCGATTGGAGTGCCGTCGGGCGGCACTGTAGACACAGCCTTCGGAAAGTGCTTTGTGGCCCCTTCCCGAACTTGCGCTACCATGCTTTCGTGGATACTCACCCTTGATGAACGAACTGTGAAGTGGGACTGGTCAGTGATTCGGTATTACTTTCGCTGCAATCGGAGGCGTTGATTTGAACCGCTCGTTCTCGAAATAGGAGCCTTGTCTTGAACAAAACCATCCAATAACTCAAAGGCCGCAACCACGTCGCACACAACTCTCTACCTACCCCACATGCGTTGCGCCATCTTGGGTCCCAGTATTGCCAGGTGAGGAAAACAAAAATCAGTGGATACTGGATAGAACTCAATCGAACTCCCTAAAATCAGTTAATAAAATTATACTCTTTTTTTACTCCGAGACTAATCTTTTAGCAAATATCATAAGCTATAAAACAGCAGTTTAGATAAAACTGTATTCCCAAATTGAGCTATAATTAGTATTATTTTTATTGCGTCACTCTGCTGCAATGTCCGACAGAAATGTTTTAACGTCCAAAAGTCGGTTTGATTGTATCAACTAGTCCGATGACTTGACTCAACGCTGCAATACAAAAACCCAAACTCCTCTGCGTGAAAACGGAACTACGTGGATGCGAGTTGCAAAACCTCTTCGTGGTCTGGAAACACTCTACGGTCGGCCGTCTTGAGTTTCGGTTTCTCCGCATTTCCTTCTAGGGCATGGACGCTCCGCCACTGAGTGCGATTCGGAAATTTTATTGTTTTCTGACTTCCGACCGATCACCCAACGTGGCCGAAGAGCTAGGCCGTCATGCGCTTCATCTCTGAGGACACTCATTTTTCGATGCGAACACCGATGAAATCGTACTGTTTAGCGGTAGACTGCCTACCGTGTTACATGCGACTCAATTTTTTTGTTTTTGTTGTTATTGACAAAAGTGTTTTATTATTTTTTTTTAGAAAGCTCTGTGTTTCAATAGAAACTGTGCCCTGGCAAATATTTTTCAGACGTTGCAAGAGCTAAATTGGTTTCAGATAGGAAAAATTGGGTTGTGTGTGTGTTTATACAGCCGAGAACTTGGTCTGCCTCACAAGGACGACGAGTCTCCCAGCTGTAGATGAGCAATTTAGCCACTGCAGTACAATCGCTAGCCTGGGGTCTTGAACGTGCACCACGCAGTAGTGATACACGACCGCACGCCGGTACGATGCTCATCCAAAAGATAGCACTTACCTCAAGCACAGTTGACGGATGTTTCGCTATTATTGAAGATTTGTTCAACCCTGGCAGGATAACTGCATTGACTTTCTCAAGACTAAACAACTTTTTTCTCACCTCGGCTGCGAAAAAAAAACAAAAAAAAACCGATGTAAAAAAATGAATGTGAAAGGAGGTTTGCACCACCCGTGTTGCTCCACTCGACGTCCGCCACGTAAGTTTTCGCCGCCGCGGCCGTCGAATTTTTTGCCACTGCGATAGCAAAATCCCTTCTCCATGAATGGTGAGCAAACAGACACGTAGTCTGTGTCTGTTATGTTTTCTATTCAAGAATATTTCAACAACAAACTTCTGTTTTGTTTTAGATGTGTTTTACAAAGCTCGTTTACCGACGCCAGACAAAGTGTATGGAAATCGCTGGAAAGCAACGAGGTTGTTTTTTGGCTTTCCAAAACATTAAAGCAAGACCTCTGTGGTGTAGAATATTTAAACTCGCGGTATTTTCCGCACACATTGAGCTACTTGCGCATCAAGAAAAACGACTCTACAACGCGCATAAAAAAAAATTCATAAAGAGGTTCGGTACAACTTCGTGAAAAGATTAGAGCCCAGTTTAACAGTTGTAAATGGCTTCACGCCGCGCGATAACGTGCACATGTTTCTTCGCGTTGTCATTGATTGTTTTCCTAAATTGTTCTCAAGATTTGTGAAACAAAATATCAATCTTAAAAAAAGCTGGAAAAAACGCCCGTTCCTGCTTCCATAAAATTGAAAGAATAAAACACAAAGGACAAGCACAGGACAACCACTTTCTTTCGTGAAAGAAAGTGGTTGTCCTGTGCTTGTCCTTTTTTTTTTTTTTTTTTTTTTTTTTTAAGTAAAATTGATCTTTATGTACATGTTTAAAAAATTCGTTCACACTTCCTCATGCACTCAAAGTGCAGAAAAAACCACAAAACAGCATAACACAGTGTGCAGCGTGCAAAGTAACACAAAGCGACACAACAGTTCACGTGTCTAATCCGCAGTTCAAAGGCCGCAAATGAATAGGCAGTACTAACCCTGGAGACCGCCGCAAAGCAAATGGCGTGCCTCTACTTGGTGATGGCAGAGAGCCCGCGCACTCCGAGCCGAGCCTTCAGTGTTTCCCAACACTCAAGCCCATCCTGCTCTGTCGTCGCTATCAGCGAGCTGGCATACACAAAACCATCCAAAAAGTGCCTCCAAGCTGGTTTCCCTCCTTCGACAACATGAAGGTGATCCGTTCTTGACCTCCACAACGCGTGCAAACCAAGGATGGTCAGAACCTCAAAGGCTCGACTATCTCTTCCCGTCCCACACTCAAGAAACATTGCACTTCGCCACGACACATACAGATCAACTTCTAGTGCCGCCCGCAGCTGTGCCCAAAAAAGTTCAGCATTTGTGCAAAATAGGATAACATGTTCAAGAGTCTCTGGAAAAGGACAAAGCGCGCAATTCGTGGACCACGGTACGAAAAAACCCTTTTGCACCAACCATGTTTTTACCGGGAGAACCCTCAGATGTAGACGCAAGAAAAAATTTTTTGTAGCTGTTCTTACGGGATAGCGTCGGAGCCGTTTGAAAACATCCGATTCCACTGCTGTTCCTCCCCACATCCGATACAGTGGGACAGGAATTAGCATGTCGAGCGTGTCCCAGTACAGGGTCTTTCGTTTCACCTTGTCAAGGTACTCATCATAGAAGCGGTCCTTAAAGAACTTAATCGCTGCTTCAATTTCTTTGTAGAATTTTAAGATCCGCGAACGGGAAGATCCAGCCTCACCTTCTAGCCACTCTCCTAAAAAATTGCCTCCGAGCACTCTGAAGGAGGATAAAACAATGTCGTTCCTCTGACTTCTGAAAAACATAAAACGGTGAACTTTTAACTTAAGTTCAACGTTTACTAACCCCAGGCCACCTTTCTTTTGGCTCAAAAACAAGTTGTCGCGTCTCATGCGCTCAAACAGTGATTCCCACACAAAGGTGGCAAGAAAGCGGTGCACTTTGCAAATCTCACTTTGTGCACATGGTCCCACTTGGGCTGGATACCATATGGTTGGAAAAAAAACAGCATTGCAGACAAAAACCCGAGTAGGCAGAGACATCTGCCTACCGTGCCACTCTAACACTTTGACATTTAGACGGTTCAGATCGATTCCACCACGTCCCGTGCTGAGACGCTCCGGGTTCAAATTCACTCCTAAATAGTTCGTCACCGAGTCCGCAAAACTTATGCCAAGAAATTGTTCCGGCTTGGAGCCCCATTCGCCAAGCCACGCTCCCTTTGACTTCCCCGCGTTCATTTGGGCACCGGAGGCAGTGCAGAAGGCGCCGATATGTTGAACCGCCGCCTGCACTTGACTTTTCGAAGAGCACAGCACTGTTAAATCGTCCGCATACGCAAGCACATTTACGGAGCCTCCCGGCAGAGTTAATCCACGAATGTTCACGTCACCCGCGATAGCTCTGCACAGAGGTTCGAGGTAGAGCGCAAACAAAATGGGCGACATTGGGCACCCCTGTCGCACCGATCTGCTGATGGGGATGGAGGCAGTCCTGTTTCCGTTCACAAGCAGGCAAGTCGACACGTCCCGGTAGCACAGCTTCACGTACTTCAGAAGCCGCGCTCCAACCCCGCAGCTCTCAAGAATGCCGAAGAGGAATGAGTGCGATACACGATCGAAGGCCTTGCTCAGGTCTACTTGAAGTGCTGCGAGGGGCTGGCCGAGGACCTGCGCCGCTTCGCACGCGACTCGCATGGTGTGCAGATTTGTGGCGATAGTCCTGCCTTTGAGGCCGTAGGTTTGGTGTCCGCCTACGACGTCACGTAGGCCAGCGTCCAGCCGTCGGGCAATTACCTTGGCCAGCACCTTGTAATCCGTGGTCAGAAGGCTGATGGGACGAAAGCTGTCCAGACTGGGTTCTCTCCCCCCATGCTTCTTCGGTATGAGAACTGTCAGAGCCTGTCGCATGGATGGTGGCATCAGGTTCCGTCGCCGAATGTCTTCGAAGACGTCACAGAGGATCGGGGCAAGTTCGCTCAGGAACGTCTTGTAGAAAACGCCGCCTAGACCATCGATCCCCGGAGACTTCCGTGGGGCGAGTTTTTTTACGGCCCATTCGATTTCTGCGACGGAAATCTTCGTGTTGATTTCCTCTCGCAGCTCCTCCGACACCTTCGGAAGCGGCACTCCGGGTACCCGGAGCGGCTGAAGGTGCTCTTTTTCCGTAAACAAATCCTTGTACGCTGAGACGAAAGCGTTTTCAATATCTTCTTGCTCTGTCAGAATGGTATCCAGGACTCGGAGCGACGTAACGCGCTTCTGAGCAGAGCGCTGCCTTTCCTTCGTTTTAAAAACTTTTCTTGGTTCTTCGTCTCTTTCCAACGCAAGCGTGCGACACCGGATCATAGCTCCCCGGTACTGCTTCTCGAGTATTTCGAGAAGTCGTCCCTTGCAATCTTTGATGTCTTCAGTGAAGACGCCAGGAGTCTTGTTCTCCTCGTGAATCAGTGTTGAGAGGGTTTGCATGAGTTCGCGCTTCTCGGCACGTCCGTGGGCAGCCTTTTTCTGGCCGTATCTGTACGTGGTCAACTTAACTTCTTCTTTCAGCTGTTCCCATTGTACTGCGTTCATCGAGTGGTTTCCTTTGGCTTCTTGAATTATCTGTTTTATCGTTTTGCAGAGCTGCTCGTCTTCCAAAAGTGCGTCATTCATTTTCCAGCCACTCCACCATGATGACGTGACGTTTCTGCGGACGACTTTTCCCATTGTCATGATGACGCAGGCGTGATCAGAGAAAGCTACCGGGACAGCTTTATAGGTCAGGCTAGCTGCGGCGAGTTCGCTTGATACGTAGATTCGATCTAGCCGTGCGTGACAGTCTCCCTGCCAGTGTGTGTACCCAGGGAAGGCGGTTTCCGTCAGCTCTGTGACGTCTTGAAGATCAAAGTCACGCAGTAGCTTGCGCAACTCGACCAAACTTGAGTCTGCCCTTGCGCCTTTCGAACAGTCCACCGCTTTCATGACACAATTAAAGTCTCCGCCAAGCACTGTTTTGCATGGAGTATCCAGGTACTGTCGCAAAGACGCAAAAAATTCTTTCCGACTCGCCGAGTCATTCGGAGCGTAAACCGACACACACTTGTACATTTCGTTATGATAAATGACGTCAATACTGCAGATCCGGCCATTCTTATCTGTTTCCCACTCGGGGCATACATTTATTCCTCTCCCTTTTTTAACCATTATCGCCGTTCCAGCGCTTTGGCCGTTTGCGACGGACACTAAGATTGCGTAGTGACGCGCCACAAAACGAGCCATGGCTTCAACTTGTGCATTTGTCGAAAGTTTGGTTTCTTGCAAAAACAATACGTCTATCTTCTTTTCAAGAAGAAAGTTCAGCACCCACTGTTTGCGTTGTTGCGCTTGTACACTAACGCAGTTTAGCGTGGCAAACTTGAGACGCTTTATGTTTCCTTTGATTTCTATAAAGGGAGGGTCACTGGCGGCGTCAGTAAAAACATTGCGAACGTCTCAGCGAACCGAGAATCGAATAGGAACAAACGAAAAGAACCCCACCTACTCCGGTGGCTTCCGGCCATGTTCCTCCGTCGGAAGTCGCGTAGCGGGGTTAAACCTGGCCCGTCGGGGTTTAGTGACCTTCTGCCATTTGAGGCCCGACCGCTGCACTTGGCCGTCGTCCTCGGAGCGCTGGTCCGACGGGAGCTTGAAGTTCTCCCCAGAGTCACTCAGCTCGGGGTCGTCGTCCGTCGCCCACTCCGCCGTGCCGTCCTGGTCGTCCGCCCAATTAGATGCCTGGCCCTTCTCCTTGACGTCTCGCATTGGAACCTTGAAGTCCCTTTTGCCGGGATTGCTCCCCGTCGATGCCGCGGAAGCCGAAGCAGGGGGACTCGTCGGAACCGGTGCCGTCTGCTGCTTCTCGGGCGGCGCACTTTCAGCTTCCGTTTGACCCGGCGTCGTGGTCGGTACTGCGACGATGTGCTCCGCGCCCTCTGCTGCCTTCTCAGCCTCCTCCTCGTCCATTTCGAGGCTCGACGCTTCGTTTTCGATGGTTGCCTCGGTGACGGTGGCATACGTCACCACACAGTTGACGCGCTCATGCCCGAAGCGTCCACACTTTTCGCACTTCGGTACGCGACATTCGCGGCGTATGTGTCCTGTGCCCTTACACCGCAGGCAGAGCGGTGAGCGCCCTGGTACAATCACCAATACGTTCCCGCCAGCGATCCTCAACTGATGTGGAAGGCGGTCCAGGGATACGCCCTCCTTTGGGCTTAGCCGAGCCAGCCTAGTCGTGGACTGGATGCCCGCGAAGCCATCGGCTCTCCAGACGTCACGGGTGATTCCGTTCACCTTTCCGAAAGGCTCCAGGGCCTTCCGCACAACCTCGTCGGTGACGTGAAAAGGAACCCAGTGCAGCTTCACGCGAACATCCGCGTTGTCGGGGTCGATGATCACACAGCGCTTGCCTTTTACGGAGAGCTCCGCCGCCTCTACCACACGCCGCTTAGATTCCGCCGTCTTCAGAGAGAGCATCCAGACGTGGTTCATCTGGTATCCTCCAAATGCGTCGATGTCGGCCATCACGTCCAGGCGCTCCAGCTCTGCCCGGAAATCAGAAATCTTGTACGGTCTTCCGGAGACGTCGCCATGAAGTAAAACGGAGTTCAGCGCAACACTTCTTGAAGGAAGCGGGGGCAGAACGACACGGTAGTCGTCGGTGGAAGCAAAGACAGAGTTTCCGCGGCCTGCGAGGGCCGTTATCGCCGCTCCTTGGGAGAGCATGATTACACAACCGTCGCTGGCGAGCGCCGGGCGTGGAATGTCCTGTGCTTGTCCTCTGTGTTTAATTCTTTCAATTTTATGTATTCATGTTCAACCCGCTCGCCTTCACCAGTCCTGCTTACGTCGAGAAGTTTGGGTTAGGAGTCGCTATCAGGTGGATCCTTTTCGCATCCCAAAACAAGATTGAATCGATGTTCTTTTTTTCACCCTTTTTAAATGTATTTTTTCACAGATAACGCAGGGCTATCTGGCTACGTTAGCACTGAATCAACATTAGAAACAGGGACATAGGTACTTCGCATGAAGCGCAGCAACAGGAGCAACCTAAATGCGGTATACGAGACACGGCCGGACATGCCGGGGTGACTCGCGGTTCTAACATGAAAGCTACATCGGTGCTGTATGTGGGAACAAAAACATCAGCGCTTGATTAGCGCGTGTAGCCGCCGCAGTGAGGTAAAGCCTCTCATCTTGGGAAAAGTGGCGTCATTAATTGTTTTGGAAATGCTCGAGACACGTGCCGCGCGTTACTTCTGGGAAGAGCATAACGTCTGAAATATTGATCATTGCTGCGCTGTGCAGCCATGATCTTCCCAAGTGCGGCACGTGCCTCGTGGATCCACGCACCTTGCGCTACTTTTGAAACGTGAAGGGGCTTTAGAGTGAGGATCGCTGAAGCGCCCCTTACGTGCTTCTCGCCGGGAATACATTCGTGTTATCTTAGTGCGGACAAAGCCCCAAGGCTACGAGCGCGAGCTCCTAGTGTAACAGCGGCACGGCTAAACGAGCGCTCTAGCTGCAGCCTGCAGGACCAACTGTAAAAATTATTGACAACAAGTATAGAATTTCGAACGGGGGCTGATGGCGCGTGCTCCATTTTTGTTTTCTTGGTTTAAATATTTTTATTCATTAGCGCGCGGGGATAGACGCTGTAGTGCCGCTTTATATTGGCGCGCTCACGCCCTCGCCAGACAACACGGCCGCCGCTCCGCCATCACTCCCTCTGACCAGACAAAGGAGCCCCGCAAAAGATGGGACGTTTGCAGTATTGATATCTATGAAAATATACCTAATACTAAATTACCCAAGCATCAAGAAGAATGCAGGGATTGGTGTTCCAGGCGCCGCACGCCTATGCCTTCCCCGTGTAAAAGATTCGAAGTAAATAAGCAAAATAAAGCGTTGACGAACGCGCGTGTAAGATGCAGTTTGTTTTAGACATCTGCTTTGGAAAGTTACTAATGTGAGGCCAGCACGTGCGGCGCGTGGAACACCAATCCCTGCATTCTCCTTGATGCTTGGGTAATTTGGCGATAGGTCTATTGTTGATCGCGCATACCCGCTTGGTCGCTGAAGTGCTAGTGAAGTCACCGGGCGGCCATCTTGCAAATAAACAAATTGCGGTTTTGCTAGCGTTACAAAGGCAGCCGTCAGCGTGCAGGAGAAACGTTTTCTACTCGTTCGTCGTCATTCGCAAAAGAGGTTTTCCAAGACCCTGTGTAAGCGTTGAGACTTACTGTTGAGAACACGTGGAAAATTTTACGAAAGTGCAGGGCCGCACGAAAAAGGCACAATTCGTCGAGAGCAAGTTTCACTGGTCTCGCGACGTAATCAAAATTTCCTTGTCACGCCGAAGTGCTACGTCTCTGTGCCTTCGTACGCTTGCATACCGATCAAGATTCGACGTCATGTGGATGTGTTTTACTAGTACAATGTGCGTGAAGGTGTGTGTGCCTCTACAGCAGCGTTTTACTTGACTCTGCCGTCTGTATTTGTAACTTGCGGCACTCGCAGTCCAGAAACGAGCTACATCCAGCATTAAGTGGCGGCGGAAGAAGGGGGGGGGGGGGGGGAGTACGTTTTTTTTACGGGTTACAGAATACCAAGCAACATTAGCTCATCACTGATCAGTGGTCTGACCCGTGGGTCTGACTCATGATCAACAACTGCACGTGACATCAAATTTGAGCGCGGCTCGATTAATTATGATTGGTGAACGGATCCGCTTCAAAGATTTTCAATCTCGCTGTCTTGTACTTTTGCCTTTTGCCTGCTCAGCAGCGTTGCTCTATTAGTTCTGCTATGTCATCGATTAGAGATCAGTGCTGCAATCTTTTGCGGGGCGCCTTTGTCCGGCTAGAGGGAGCGCGAACCACCCCTCTATTACCGCTCATTCACACTGGAAGCGGATCCGCGTTCGCAAAGCGGTTGCGAATGCGGTTGTATAGACGCTTTCAGCGCGCGCCAGATTAGAGCCGCCATAGCCGACCTTCTCTTGTCTTACAGAGATGCCGAGCCGATGAAGCGGGCGTTGACGAGTCTTCACAAGGGCCTATGCTGGGGAGAACGACAAAGTAACGCTTAAAATGGCAATAAGCTGTCCTGCTGTGGTAATGATGAAGTGGAGCGAACGAAATAAGAGGGACAAAAACTGAAGGTCGGTTATGGCAGCGCCCATGTACAGCTGCCTGAAAGCGTCGATAATCCAGTACAATTGCACGCGCACTCGATGACATCAAGAGCGCGTGCAATTGTACCAAATCCTTATACAACCGCGTTCGCAACCGCTTTGCGAACGCGGATCCGCTTCCAGTGTGAATGAGCGGTTAGGGTGCCTCAATGTGCGTTTGTCATAGGGCGAAGACACTCATTGTTGTATTGAAAACTGCCTGCGCATGCCGAATGACCTTAAAGGGGCGATGCAACGATTTTTGTATTTGCGCAAATACCGCTTAAAACGGATCCCTAACGCTAATGACCCGTGAAATACCCGTTCGTCTTTCACCACACGCAATCGAAGTCGTAGAAAAAAAATAAAGAAAAACGAGCACCGTTCACCCCCTCAACTCGCAACCATTACAAGCAGCCACGTGATCTGGAGCCTATTATATGCCGCCAATGTTGATCATAGCCGTGCGCTGGGGTTGGCAAGGCACAGGACACGCGCTGAGTTCCAGACATTGTTATGGTTAGGCTGTTGTCGTCATTGCAGCGATTGGACGCAGGATATTACCCAAATTCTTCTCGAGCTAATGCTTTCCGAGCTCGAGCTTCTCGAGCCCAAATCAAGTGCCCACGCAATGCTCCGGTCCAATCTATGAGCCGCATTCAAATATCGTCACGGGCGGAACTGCCACCGCCCAGCTACGTCATCAGGTTTTGCGAAGGAGAGAATGAATGAAAACGCTCGGTTTTTTCCTCGAAATTACAGCGCTACAAAGGTGTTTTTGGTCAGTGGCGTTGCGTGCGAGTATCCTTGAGTCCCACTTGTGCCAGTGAGCTCGTGTAAAGTGAAAAACATTCCAATTGAATATCGTTGCATCGCCCCTTTAAAATTGCGCCAAAGCGCCGGGCAGGGCGAAGCGCTCGCTCCGAACGAGATCGAAGCGCGCGCATTCTGGGCATAGAAATGGCCGAGATGCCGCCACCCTAAGACAGACGTGGCGAAACTGTATGAAGGCACCCTACCCTCTATCCTGGGAAAGCGGTGCCATTCAATGTTGTGGAAATGCTCGAGACACGTGCCACGCGCCCCTTCTGTGAAGAACATGTCGTCTAAAATCTAGCTCAGTGCTGCGCTGTGCCGCCCTGATCTTCCCAAGGGCTGCACGTTGCACGCACACACACGCGTGTATCGACGCATCTTGCGCTACTTTTTTTTTAACATGAAGGGTCTTTAGTAATGATAAAAGCCCCTTCATATTTTAGAAGTAGCGCATAGCGCGTCGATGCACGAGGCAAGTGCAACGTGCAGGTCTTGGGAAGATCATGGCGGCACAGCGCAGCACTGAGAGAGATTTCAGACGCCATGTTCTTCCCAGAAGGGGCGCGTGTCACGTGTCTCGAGCATTTCAACAGCAATGAATGCCACCACTTTTCCCAGGATAGAGGGACTTTAGTAATGATGGCGGAGCGGCGATGGAACTTAAAGCGGCGCCATGTCGTCTGGCGAGGACGCGAGCGTGCCTACATAAAGCGACACAACAGCCTCTATACACGCGCGCTACTGGATAAAAATATTTCAACTAAGAAAACCAAAATAGAGCACGCGCCATCAGCCTCCGTCACCTTAGCCTGGACCATTAAAACAACCTCTTTGCCTTGCAGCGATTTCCATACACTTTGTCTGGCGTCGTTAAACGAGGTTTGTAAAACACATCTAAAACAAAACAGAAGTTTGTTGTTGAAATATTCTTGAATAGAAAACATAACAGACACAGACTACGTGTCTGTTTGCTCACCATTCATAAAGAAGGGATTTTGCTATCGCAGTGGCTAAAAATTCGACGGCCGCGGCGGCGAAAACTTACGTGGCGGACGTTGAGTGGAGCAACACGGGTGGTGCCAACCTCATTTCACACTCATTTTTTTACATCGTTTTTTTTTTCGCAGCCGAGGTGAAAAAAAAGTTGTTTAGTCTTGAGAAAGTCAATGCAGTTATCCTGCCAGGGTTGAACAAATCTTCAATAATAGCGAAACATCCGTCAACTGTGCTTGAGGTAAGTGCTATCTTTTGGATGAGCATCGTACCGGCGTGCGGTCGTGCATCACTACTGCGTGGTGCACGTTCAAGACCCCAGGCTAGCGATTGTACTGCACTGGCTAAATTGCTCATCTACAGCTGGGAGACTCGTCGTCCCTGTGAGGCAGACCAAGTTCTAGGCTGTATAAACACACACACAACCCAATTTTTCCTATCTGAAACCAATTTAGCTCTTGCAACGTCTGAAAAATATTTCCCAGGGCACAGTTTCCATTGAAACACAGAGCTTTCTAAAAAAAAAAAAATAATAAATCACTTTTGTCAATAACAAAAAAAAAAAAAAATTGAGTCGCATGTAACACGGTAGGCAGTCTACCGCTAAACAGTACGATTTCATCGGGGTTCGCATCGAAAAAGAGTGTCCTCAGAGATGAAGCGCATGACGGCCTAGCTCTTCGGCCACGTTGGGTGATCGGTCGGAAGTCAGAAAACAATAAAATTTCCGAATCGCACTCAGTGGCGGAGCGTCCATGCCCTAGAAGGAAATGCGGAGAAACCGAAACTCAAGACGGCCGCCCGTAGAGTGTTTCCAGACCACGAAGAGGTTTTGCAACTCGCATCCACGTAGTTCCGTTTTCACGCAGAGGAGTTTGGGTTTTTGTATTGCAGCGTTGAGTCAAGTCATCGGAATAGTTGATACAATCAAACCGACTTTTGGACGTTAAAACATTTCTGTCGGACATTGCAGCAGAGTGACGCAATAAAAATAATACTAATTATAGCTCAATTTGGAAATACAGTTTTATCTAAACTGCTGTTTTATAGCTTATGATATTTGCTAAAAGATTAGTCTCGGAGTAAAAAAAGTGTATAATTTTATTAACTGATTTTAGAGAGTTCGATTGAGTTCTATCCAGTATCCACTGATTTTTGTTTTCCTCACCTGGCAACACTGGGACCCAAGATGACGCAACGCATGTGGAGCAGGTAGAGAGTTGTGTGCGACGTGGTTGCGGCCTTTGAGTTATTGGATGGTTTTGTTCAAGACAAGGCTCCTATTTCGAGAACGAGCGGTTCAAATCAACGCCTCCGATTGCAGCGAAAGTAATACCGAATCACTGACCGGTCCCACTTCACAGTTCGTTCATCAAGGGTGAGTATCCACGAAAGCATGGTAGCACAAGTTCGGGAAGGGGACACAAAGCACTTTCCGAAGGCTGTGTCTACAGTGCCGCCCGACGGCACGAGCTGTTCAAATCAACGCCTCCGATTGCAGCGAAAGTAATACCGAATCACTGACCGGTCCCACTTCACAGTTCGTTCATCAAGGGTGAGTATCCACGAAAGCATGGTAGCACAAGTTCGGGAAGGGGCCACAAAGCACTTTCCGAAGGCTGTGTCTACAGTGCCGCCCGACGGCACGAGCTGTTCAAATCAACGCCTCCGATTGCAGCGAAAGTAATACCGAATCACTGACCGGTCCCACTTCACAGTTCGTTCATCAAGGGTGAGTATCCACGAAAGCATGGTAGCACAAGTTCAGGAAGGGGCCACAAAGCACTTTCCGAAGGCTGTGTCTACAGTGCCGCCCGACGGCACGAGCTGTTCAAATCAACGCCTCCGATTGCAGCGAAAGTAATACCGAATCACTGACCGGTCCCACTTCACAGTTCGTTCATCAAGGGTGAGTATCCACGAAAGCATGGTAGCACAAGTTCAGGAAGGGGCCACAAAGCACTTTCCGAAGGCTGTGTCTACAGTGCCGCCCGACGGCACGAGCTGTTCAAATCAACGCCTCCGATTGCAGCGAAAGTAATACCGAATCACTGACCGGTCCCACTTCACAGTTCGTTCATCAAGGGTGAGTATCCACGAAAGCATGGTAGCACAAGTTCGGGAAGGGGACACAAAGCACTTTCCGAAGGCTGTGTCTACAGTGCCGCCCGACGGCACGAGCTGTTCAAATCAACGCCTCCGATTGCAGCGAAAGTAATACCGAATCACTGACCGGTCCCACTTCACAGTTCGTTCATCAAGGGTGAGTATCCACGAAAGCATGGTAGCACAAGTTCGGGAAGGGGCCACAAAGCACTTTCCGAAGGCTGTGTCTACAGTGCCGCCCGACGGCACGAGCTGTTCAAATCAACGCCTCCGATTGCAGCGAAAGTAATACCGAATCACTGACCGGTCCCACTTCACAGTTCGTTCATCAAGGGTGAGTATCCACGAAAGCATGGTAGCACAAGTTCGGGAAGGGGCCACAAAGCACTTTCCGAAGGCTGTGTCTACAGTGCCGCCCGACGGCACGAGCTGTTCAAATCAACGCCTCCGATTGCAGCGAAAGTAATACCGAATCACTGACCGGTCCCACTTCACAGTTCGTTCATCAAGGGTGAGTATCCACGAAAGCATGGTAGCACAAGTTCAGGAAGGGGCCACAAAGCACTTTCCGAAGGCTGTGTCTACAGTGCCGCCCGACGGCACGAGCTGTTCAAATCAACGCCTCCGATTGCAGCGAAAGTAATACCGAATCACTGACCGGTCCCACTTCACAGTTCGTTCATCAAGGGTGAGTATCCACGAAAGCATGGTAGCGCAAGTTCGGGAAGGGGCCACAAAGCACTTTCCGAAGGCTGTGTCTACAGTGCCGCCCGACGGCACTCCAATCGCGCCTACAAGTGCCGTCCGGGAGTCGGACGGCGCGTGTATCACTGGGGAGCTCGTTAACACACACCCCCGCCTGCGTTCACGCCGCTTCGCGGCTACAGTATGCGGCTGCTAATTACAAAGCTATTGACCCATTTGGCCCTGTCGTACACGCCGCTTCGCGGCGTCCAAACCAAGCCCCGCTTTCCCCGATGCACCTCCGGAAACGAAGTACCATGCTATTTCGTTCAGCGAAATTTCGGCGACAACATTCGTTTTTTTCCTGTGTTAATGGTAAAAAAAATAAATGTACATATCGCCGAATGCGTCGGCAAAATAAAATGTTTGAGAAAACAGCAACAATAAAGTAAGCCCGCAGTGGGGATCGAACCCGGGATCACGTGCTTATGAGACACATCTTACCAATACGCCACACTCCCCTTCGTAAAAGTCGTTTTGAGAACTCGTTTTATACGAGACTTTCGGACGCCACTTGAACGCCCGAGTGGAGTACCGTCGGATGGCATTTGAAAGCTCTGCAAGAGTGCCGTCGGACAGTTTTCTAGACACTACGTTTTCCGAAACCACACCCGTTCACTCGCTCTGTCTAGTGGGTTTTATCAGAACGGAAGGGATATAGCGAGTGCTGCCGTGAGCGGCAGACTGGGCGAACTGCGATGAACAGGCGAGCTCTAGGAATCGAAAGTATGTGGCATCGCGCGTCGGAGGGGCCAGGATGGGGCTTTGCAGTGTGCGCGACTACAAGGACCGTTGAGATTATTCTTCCGCAGGCATTACATTTCACCGTTCAGTCCCACAGCATAACACAATTCGCAGTAAAGTGAATTTCTGGGCAGTTCTCCTGGTTTTACAAGGGTCAGCAAGTTGCGGAACCGTTGGATTTCGGTCGTTGATCGCGGCGGTGACTGGACCCCAATTCACCTCCTCTTCTCCTCAGTGAGTGACCTACACAGTGACCGCAATAACAATAAAAGCGAACTGTTTTAATCCAGGTTGTATCTGAGTGCCGTCCGATGGCACTAAAGTAACACTGGACTGCACTCTGAGCACGCATTCGAGCGCCGTCCAAAGTCTTGATGGGCTGTAGAGGGGACCTGGGTCATCGCGCCCTGAGAAGCGGAGCCTTCTGTATCCGTAGTCTGAAGGAATAGGTTTCACTCGAAGTTTTTTTACCATATCCAAGCACTTAGCAAGTCATCAGGGAAGTGTCGCAATCAGCAATTTAGAAGATCTGACTATGAGCCGCTTGCCGCTGATTTGTTTGTCATAAAGTGCGTCCTAACATATCCACAAATCGTTTGAGCAACCTCAAAATTCTTCAGGCACTCTCTGCGTTTGATATCACCACACATCGCGGCACCAGCTTTGCGCGGGCACTTCCAAGATGAATTGCCGTTGAAATTAGTAGGTAAGCGATTTCAACACGTTATACTATCTGCAAAAAACAGTTCCTTAACCGAAGCAAAGTACCGAAGAAAGGAAGCAGACGACAGATGTCATCGGTCAGCCGCAGTCTCCATTTGGGAATTGGGATGAGTAGCGGCGCAGAGCCCAGCAGTGCCTGCCAGTCCTTCCCTACGAACAAGCGTCAACCACAAGGGATGACGGGTAGTCATGATGGGCGATGAAGTAGACGGCAAAGGGGCTGGCGATAATGGAGGTTGGGTTGCCGGGGCTACGGAGCTAACATCATGATCCCCTGCTACAATTCTATCATACTTGGTAGTAGGCTTCTCCTCCGAAATTTGAGTAAGACACAAGTTCAACTTTGAGGGCGTGTGGCGGGTCGCTACAAAACACTCTCGACACCCTGGCCGACCGAAAAAGGCCAGGCTGTGCTAGCGAGTCCATCTATGGAAAGCGGCAAGCTTTGATGTCATGATGCTTTTGGAGAGAAGTAGTTGTAATTAAATTAAATTTTAGGCACTTTACCCACATATGCAGGATATGTTTGGGTCTCCATCGACAGGACAAGTTGCCTGCTTCATGAAGACCTTCCTTGATAATGTGCGACATGGGCGATTGCCGTACGTGTGATCATCGATGCCTCCATCTCCCTGCAAAGGTAACCCATAGACTACAGCAGGTATCGCCTAGTATACAATGCCAGGAATTAATTTAGAGGGAAAGGCCGTTCCCAAGCTCCTTGAGAACCTGCATGGCAATGCCCTAGTAGAGGGGTGGCCAAGCTGCGGCTCTCCGCGTGTTAAAATGCGGCTCGCCGCTCCCTCCCTTATCCCTCCTCTCTCTCCCCCCCCCCCTCTCTCCCGGAGCACTTCCCCAAAAAGAGAAATGAAACGCGTTTTAAATGTGCTACTGCTGCCTTACGCACAATTGGACTGCTTTTGACTCATATAAGATAGGCCGAAATTAGTTTGAGTTTCGTTTATTGCTCTAAACAAAAAACCTGCCGCGGCACCCCCCCCCCCCCCCCTCCTCCCTCCCTCTGCGGCTCTTGAAAATTTTGTGATTTTGTTTGCAGCTCTGTGTTATATATCTAGGGTTGAGAGCATGCAACGACCGATCCAGTTGTTGTAGATCAACATGGATTACCCAGTCGGTCACGGAAGCACGTCGAATGAGAAGAACAGAGAATAAAAGCAAAGATAGGGTTCACCTAATGAAAGAAGATCAATGATATGTCTCCCCTATAGGGGGATCGAGCCCACAGCCTTTTGATTAGGAGCCCGATGTTCTGCCCCTGCACCACTGAATGGCACAACGAACGGCGTTTCATCTGGGTTCTTTTAAGTCACGCAGCTATTGCAGAACATTCATGTGACTCGCGTGGCGCTTGCTCTCGCCAGTCATGCCCGGCGGCCGACGTGCTGTAGTGGCAGGCTTCCTGCCATGCTTTGTTGCGTCTTAGCATGGACTAGCCGGAGTGGCTACAAGTGCGGGCAAGCGCCTTGCGTTTAATTGCGGTTTGGTTGTACGAGAGCTCGAGCAGGAGGGACAGCAGTGAAGGCAACTCGCTTGTAATTGTACCATTACCAGCTAGTTCATGCTAGGGTAAGACAAAAGGATAATGTTGTCGCACCTTCCCTTCCATTTGGCAGCGGAAAAAAGTTTAATGTACCTTGATCCAATGGGTAAATTCGGATGACACATTGTGTGCAGGTGTGTGTCACGGGAGTGATTAAAAGCTCATGAACCCAGTTACAAGCTTCGCAAGTCTTACTATACTCTGTGTCAACAGAGTTTTCTCGTAGGATCAAGGTGCATTTATTTCTTTGTTGTGTCTAGTGCTTAACAGTGTCGCGCAGTCTATGTACAGCATCCTGCGAGCTTTGATTGGACCTGCGTGGCCGTACTGCCTAGGCCCCAGGCTGTCCTTTCTAGCATGTCATGGGCGTACTTGTTTGCACTTCGCATTGAGCAACTGTGTGCTCAATGCGAACACTGTCGCATTGAGCAACAGTGTTAGTGACAGTGAGGCTAGCACTTGACGCTTTGTTCTTAAAATTGAAAGGCTGCCATCGAAACGTTAAACGCAAGGCACAGGTCATCGAAACAATGTGAGCCAGCGTGCAAACAGTCGGAAAGATGGCTGCTCCGGCGTGCTGCACACAGCAGTTTGCGACACATGTTTTGGATGTTGCACACATCGGGTCGTTCGGGTGGCTCCGCCCAGTTCAGGCAGATACGAGGAAAACTGGAATGTTTGTACGTTTAAGCTCTTGTTGGAATACTAAGCTTTTGTAGCGTTCTCCGAAAGACGTCAAATACCTTGTGCTCAAATGCCGGAACCATGCATTGTGTCTAGCTTTTATAGATAATTATTTTGTTCTCAAGAGTCGTTACTTGCGGCTCCTTTGGGCGAAAACTGCGCTGCGGTTCAATGAGACGAGGGTTGCTGAGAGTCGTTGTAGATTTGTTTGTAATTTCGAAGTGCTTTTTGAGCAAAGATCTAGCTTCGAACACGAACAAAGCCTTCAGTGACAAACTGGGTGAAGCTCGGGAGTGCGTTGTTTAATTGGTGAACAAACCCTTCATTCCGTAATGGGAGCAACCAAAGCTAAGAAAGTCGTGAATGAGCCGGTACAATTTTTTTTTCAATCAGCGTTTTACAGTTCTTAAGGTATCGATGTAATCGCAACATGGCTGAAATGATGGTATCCAAACATCATAAATTAATCGCGTTCGAGCACCGCGTACAAACCACCGATTGCACCGCTAGTGTGCTCCCTCGACCTTGCTGTTCACGGAGGAGAGATGGGAGGAAAGTGTCTCGGGGCTTTTTCCTCCCATTTCTGACCATTTCAAGCATGCAATCGCAGATTTATCTCCCCTTTCTTAGTATTTTCTGCCACAGCCACAGACGTGGCGAAATATGTTTGTTTGACGTAAATCTGTATGAGTGACTTTATACGTGGAACCGAAATATGCCGACGCCTTCAGGCTAAACTGTGCTTCTAATGTAGAAAGAAGTGCACAATGAGATTAGCTAGTCATGCAGTGTGCCGGTACGGAGATTGCAGCTATGGATACTGTTTCACAGGAAAATATGTTTTGTTTTGCTGCAGTTTGCGTCATCAGACATTGCAGCACATCATACCTACGACAGACGGTGGTGCCTGCCGTGTGCTGAGACCTTCCAAGGAACCTGGGCAGTTACCGTACTTGTGAGCATGGGTGCTTCCATAACCTTGCCAAGGTAACCTTTAGACTTGGGCAAGTATCGCCTCGTACGCAATGCCAAAACTTCCCTTTGCGAGGAAGGTCATAACCAAGCTGCACCAGAGCCTGCCTGGCTACCCCTAGCGTGACATATAGCAGCATCACTATAAGCGGCATTCCGTGTTTCCAGAATTAATCCTTTGTCGATCATAATCTAGAAAACCCGAGACTGATAAAAGCAGGGAAACAATGTCGGAGAAGAAAGACAGGGGAAAAGAATGTAATCCTTTGCGGCATTGGAGGGTGTTTTCTGGAGTTTACCTTTGTGGAAAATTCGATGTTTCTCAGAGCTTGTTTTGATTAAATTCTCAGTTTTTTCAGAATAATTTAGATATTAAATTTGCTTGCTGAGTCTCTCGATTCTCAGAAAGTCAAAAGAAACAGAAAAAATAACCAGACACAAGTGTATTAATTAATTTATAGTCTCAATGATTGCGGAAGGAGTTGCCTGTGGCTAGACGAGGTTTCTTGAGCTGAATATGGCGGTGTGACTCTAGATCCTCTACAACTCGCAGTACACCCCAGTTAATACCAACTCTCCCACGACAAAACTTGCAAACCAGGGTTACTTATCCTACCTAGTTTGGCGCAGTATGGCCGTCGGAGCTCTTGCGCCATAAAACCCGTAAACAACAACAGGGTTACTTATCCAGGTGTCGGTACATTAAGCTATCAGTCTCCTCGATTCGGTCACTGAAAAACTTGGTTTTACCCACCTTTTTAAAGGCTCCCTGACATACTTGCTACTCACAGCCGTAGGTGCCACGGGAACGTGCCGCGCTGCATGGCTGTGCGGGGTGATGTGTGAAATCTAGAAAGTTCCGCCGCCTTCGCTCGTCCCACAAAATCTGCGGGCTAATGGCTTCCTTCATGATAGAAACTGTACCCCTCTTCACGTTACGAAGCCCAAATGGTTTGTTCGAAACTCTTGTTTGGAGCATGGCTAGCACAAGCACATCAGAGAACAGAATGGAACATATTTCTTTCGTGCTGCTGAGCTATTGTTGGGGTTCTGCAGGCTTTATTTGTTGCCATCGAAATTCTTCTAATCAGTTGGAAACAAGTTCTACTGCCAAAACCCAACCCCTCCCCACCCCGACGTCACAAATACTGATGTCACATAGACAAGGGGAACACGACTACAACATAAACAGAATCACTTCTGGTCAATAAGGCATACATTGCCAAGATTGCAGATGTCAAGCAGAACTAAAAGCATTGCCCCGTAGTAAGTAAAAATAATAACCAACTAATTAGGGAAGTTATTGAAGCTGAAAAGATTTCGAGGCTAGAAGAAAACTGTCACTAAACCTTGTCCAGATTTATTACAAAAAAGAATTAGATTATCTTGCATCCAGATAAAACCAAAAATAACAACAAAAAAAATTTTATTGTTTAAAAAGACAGGTGCAGGCAGAGAAGAAATAATACAAGTCTGAGTTGCAAGTCAGAGCTTCATGAATGTCTTTTCCTTTTGTGTGTGCTTGTGCTTGTAGAGGAGTATGCAACACGCGCTGTAGAGGAGTATGCAACACCAGCTTGCCCGAGCCTCCATATTTTTAATACTACCAGTAGAAACTTTCACTTTGAAAATATGATGAGGACCGAATTTAAAAATTTAATGTCGCCAAACAATTTTTTGTGGACGTAAGGTTTTGGTTACGAGATAAGTCATAGCTACTGGTGTGTTTAACCAATTTTGAGGCAAATTTGTGACCTTGAAAAAAAATTACAGGTATACTGTTACATTCTCCTTAGCCTCCTGAAGATGTAAATCACTGGATTGAGCCCCTACCATATTGTTTTGTCTCATAACTGATGCAGGTATCTTCTTTGTTTCTTCAACTCAGTTCGACGTAGGAGCTGCCAAGGAGTCCTGTCCCTTTCACGTGAGCAGTGGCCAGCACTGGAAGAAGCAATCTTTGGTCTGCTGTAATCCATTCTTTGGGCAAGTGAATAAATTTCTTTGAAGCAGAGACCTGGTGTTTGCACAGCAGCTTCACAGAACGAACAACACAAACACAAATGTTTCTGTGCCCAAAGCCTTCGTAGCTGCTTGAACTTATTGATTTGAGCTTGCACGTTGCAATGCTAAGGCAAGATGCAGATATAGTTAACGTTTCTCTAAAAAAATTGGGGGCACCTTATGCTTGGATGCCTAGCTTGATCAACTTGGAACGTCCAGCCGAATTGAAGCAAGGATCTAGCCGAACTGAAGCATGCAGCCGAATTGAAACTTGTAGCCGAACTGAAGATTTAGCCAAACTGAAGCGTCCAGCCAAATTGAAACTTCTAGCCGAATTGAGGATGTAGCCGAACTGGAACGTCCAGCCGAATTGAAACTTCTAGCCGAATTGAGGCAATAGCCGAATTGAGGCGTCAGCCGGATTGGGACGACACCTCCAAGATAGTCCAGTCTTGCTGAGGCGGACTGATGTGAACGTTATTAGATGAGCTCGGTTACGGAACTGCTCATAGACGCTGCTTGCACGAGCAGCACCCCCTTTCACTCACCACGACTCGCTTCCCGTCGTTCGACGCGCCACAAGGCTGCTATGGTAACTGCAGTGTATTATGTGGAATACGTAAGTTTCGAAGCACAGCGTCCAGACGGCGTTCCACCGAACTCTATGGAACATACAATTATGAAACGATAATCTAGATGGCGCTTCAAACGACGGGAGGCTAAAGAGGGGCTTTACGGGAGGCGGACGTAAGCGAGTGAGGGGAGGGGGGGGGGGGGTACCTTCTCTCGAGGGAGTTTTACAACTCGGAGGTAATCTAGCAACATTAACTGATGTCCAAACAACGTGCTTTCCGCCCACGGTGGCAACATTAGTTTTTGAAGAGTGGCTGCTCGCAAACATGTATGCACGTCTGCCAGTACAGCCTCTCGGGGCCACCATCTTGCCGCTGGTGTGTGTATATCTGTTAGTCAAGCCTTGCTAAGGCGTGCGCACGTTTGTCAGTCTGATGCCAAACAAAGCGTTTCCTGCACACGGTGGTTAGACTAGCTTTTGAAACGAGTCTGCTCGCGAATGTGTACGCACGTTTGCCAGCCGCCATCTTGCTCCTAATGCGTGTGGAATCTGTGGATCGTTTGATAACTAAGCCCCGCTAAGTCGTGCGCACGGTTGCCAGACTGATGGCCAACAAAGTGTTTTCCGCCCCCGGTGGCTAGATTAGTTTTATTTAGCATGGCTGCTCTTGAACATGCGCGCATGCACATTTGCAAGTAGGGGCCGCCATCGTGCTCCTGATGTGTGTAGATCGTCTGATAAGCCTTGGATGGATGGATGAATGCCAACGGCCGTACTCTTTATAACGGGCAGTAGCTTGCGCCACCTAGCCTAGAAACTAAATTTTAAAAAAAATGGTTCCTCGCCCTTTCGCCCTTCTAGGCCAATTTGCTTCCCATCTGCGATTTTGTAACTCACCAGGCGGTGTGGGATATAACTAAAATAACATTTGGAAAATCAAAAAAAAAAAAAAAAAACATTGCTTCTTGCCTTTATCTTTGGCAAGAAAGTCGCCAATTTTTCTCTGGTCAAGACTAGTCGGCATTGCCCCAACACCGGGCCCCCTGGGAGACAGAATTGAGACTTTGGGTTGAAACCTCGCGAGAGGGATTTTCCTCTGTCCCACCTGTCCCGAGCTGCTACAAGCGTGAGCATGTGGCCTTGAACTGTGTTTGCACTGCACAAGCGTACGTGCTTGAAAGGGACTCTAAAAGCCCGGAGCTCGCTCTTGAACCTCCTGCTACGTTCACACTTGAAGTGAAACGGAGTATAATTGAACGTCCTTCAATTCTACTTCCATAATTGCCACCAGTCTTCTAACCTCGTCTCTCTTATTAAAGGGACACTAACAGGGTATTTATGCTCGCCAAGGTTCTTACTTGTAAATGACATATGAGAGCCACACTACACAGAACACAATTTGTGGCTCGAAATTCGTTTTCTTTCCGCCCAAAAACAGCCGATCGAAAACTGGCCGCTTTGAGTCGCGCTCACTTTCTTTTCCGTCGTCACATGCCGTTTTCTATGGTTTAGACACAACCCCCCAAAATAATCAAAGTCGTGGGTCATCGGAGGCGCACACTGAATAGTTGAAATAGGCAAAAAAATATTATACCCATTTTTTGTGGCTTCTAAACCGCTGCAAATACGTTGATTGACAAACGAAGTTTTACAGGCCCGCGACTTTCGGTATCTTTCTCCTCCTCTATATCTCTTCTTCCTCCCCAGTTCAGTTTCGGTTTCGGCTTCGAGCAGTTGCGTTTTTTTTTTTTTTTCTGTTTTCTTTTTCTTTATTAAAATATACGTGACACTGTAGCAAAATATTAATTAGGTAGTCTTCTAACACTATCATAAATCGCTTGGCAAAAAATATTTAAAAAAAAACGTTTGTGAGGGGCATTCTTCTATACTCGTCTGAAAATCCCGCGCTTCTGCCAAAGCCGTCGTCCCCTCTGCGAGGGCAGGATCAAGCCCTGTGCACTTCAAAAACACAAGTTCTATTGTCTCGTCTCTCCCTTGGCATGCGGCACACCGTGTATCAATTTTCTCATACTTTGTCCGATATGTCCCAGTCCTCAATTCTCCTGTTCAAGCCTCAAATAACAACCAGCTTCCCCGCGAATTATCATAACAGACTCAGTCTTCCTTTTTAGGGGCGAAGCTCCTTAGGGTCTAGCCTTGTCCGTCCAGCGTCCGTGCTCAAATTGATTGCCATCCCATCTGTCTTCTTAGAAAAAGAAAAAAAAAATGTTTGCGCAGTCGACAGGATTCGAACCTGTGCGGGGAGACCCCAATGGATTTCTAGTCCATCGCCTTAACCACTCGGCCACGACTGCGGGACGAGTAGGGGGCTCTGAGATCTGGTAGTAACTCAAGAGCTGGGGATGTCATGGATGAAACGTTGCATGTAGCCGCTCAACGTCTGTACAGGAGAGGGCGCTGCGGTCAAATGCGTATATAATCGCGTTAAACTTTGCATGTATTGGCTCAACGTTTATGGACGAGAGGGTGTTGCGGTAATAATGAAGTCGAAACGCAACCCGGAACTCATCACTACCTATGAGCAATAAGAAAAAATCAGCACCATCACCACTACCTATGAACAAAATCAGTATCATCAGCGCCACCACAGCTTTGCCCCAATCAAAATCATTCACCACGTGAAGATGCGGTCATTTTTTTTTTATTTCCTGTTTTCGTTTTCTATACATAGTTAAAGCTGATTTTCCCTGCATTCTTTCCTCCCCCAATCTTCTCTCGGCTACTTTTTCTTCTTTTTCCACAACGTTTGTCTGCTCTACCCCAGCACTTGACTCGTGGCATTTAAATTTCAGTTTTCGGGTTCTGTCTGTCCAGTTAGTGTTCAGACTTTTCATATATAGATGTTTATATACCTTTCTCGCCCATTTTGTATTCTGTCTGCCCCTTAGTTAAACTGCTAAGCCTCGTGCGCATGGTTGCCAGACTGATTTCAAACAAAGCGTTTTCCGCACACGGTGGCCAGACTAGCTTTTGAAGGTGTCTGCTTGCAAACGTAAAAATACTCCGAAAGCCGGGAGACGTCATAATTAAAATAAAAGCACCGACTTGACCCAACAGAGAAAAAAAGAAGAAAAAAATTTCATTGGACGTTTGCCTCCCATGCGGCAGGCAAAACGTCTAATGATTTTTTTTTCTGTTGTGTCAAGTTGGTGCTCTTATTTTAATTATGCTCGAAAACGTGTATGCATGTTTGCAAGTGGGTGCCGCCTTCTTGCTCATGATGTGTGTAGATCGTCTGGTAATCCAAGCCTTTCTCGAACATGCGCACGGTTGCCAGACTGGTGCCCAACAGAGCGTTTTCCCCACACAGCGGCCAGACTACATTTGAAGCGTGACTGCTTACGCTTCACAAATGAGCTTCTGGCAGCAGCAAGTCTGTCGTAACATAAAATATGACATTATAGCCTGTCGCCGGAAGATATTGCTGATAGAGCGATATCTCGTTAACATGGGCACCTCCGTTTCCCCTAAAAAAATCCATAATACGAGTTGTCTATATTACCGAAGCAAGAAAGCATGTGTTTACCCAGCCTCGTCACAGAAAATGTTGTCTATAGTATTCATATCAACGAGGTTCGTATTAACGACACATGACTCAGTCGTTATTGCATTAATGTTGTTCTGTCGCCAGGAAATGGTATAAGGACAGTATTGCATGACTGCAGGAGAAGCAAAAATCAGGTAACATCTTCAAGTTGGACCTGCAGAACCTACACTACATGGTGGAGGCGTTCAAGTTCGCACTCAACAAGAGGATGCTTTTGGGCGACGACAGCTTCGTCGACGTCCGCAAGGTGGGGCGGCAGGACCGAAATAACGGACTGCATTTTTGATTTTGCGATCTGCCCAAAAGCAACCAAAATAACAATTTTAATCCTCGATTTGGCACGCGCTTTGTCGGGTCCTACTACAACTCTTCAGAAGGGTGGCATATACACAGGGAGAAGAATGGAGAGCAATAAGACTCTTTAGTTCGTCCTTCGAGCCGTTTAACAATAAAAAATACGGAGAATGTAACTACTTCATCTCTTCAATAACGCAGAACATCGTGTATACTTGCAACATCCGCTGCTGTTCCCATTGTTTTAGATGTCAACTTTTTTGCTTGTCTGAAATATGTTTTATTCGCATGGTGTATCTAAAATTATACACGAATCGTCAATGAGAAAGACTAGTTGAGTTAAGATTGGGCTAGTTCCGAAAGAGAAGATGGGCGAAACACAGACGGACTGCGATCTAAATATGCTAAATTATTTGAATCGAACGGCAGCTTATACCGCCTTTTCAGCGGTGCTGGAAATTAGTGGAAGTAAGCCCCCACAGTTTGCTGCTACGATCAGTACATTTAAAGGCCCGTTCACACACTTGCGACCCCTTAGAACCGAGTGCCATGAAACCTCTTAAAATCTCTTAGGGACGAGAAAACACACTGGTACGCTGGCGCCATCTATGCGGTGACTCTGCAAGAACATTTCACTAGAGCGAATGTTTTGCGGGATTTTCGAGGTCAAATGTGCCTAGCACACTACCGAATAGATTGCGCCAGTGTGTCCTCTCGTCGTAAGTGATTTTAAGAGGTTCTAAGGCACTCGGTCTCAAAAAGTCGCAAGTATGTGAACGGGCCTCAAGGCACATGAACGTTTGCGTTGAGCCGAGAAGCGACCGCGAGTTGCTGGAACATAAAGGCCCGTTCACACACTTGCATTTGACTGCAACTGACTGAGATAATACCGGTTTCTAAGTCTCTTGTAACGGCTTACGACCGGCGCCGCAGCAGCGCATCCGCTCATAAGCCGTCGCAGGAGGCTTAAAAATTGTTCTTATCTCAGTCGGTCATAGTCGGTCGAAAGCGTTTCAACGAGCCAACCAACTCAAGGACAAGCCTGGCACGGGGCAGTTCAAGCACAGATGTCCCGGCATCCCGCAGCCGTATTTCGATGTAACGCAGTCAAACGATACTTCGAAAATGGGCCTTAAAATACGAGACGACCGCTAAGAGTGCCAAGGGTTAACGTCCCTCGTGTATCCACGGAACAGGTGGAGCAGGAGATGACATCCCAGCGCTACGCGGAGAAAATCATGAAACGGATCCACCCAGACGGCGTGCTCGGTCACAACGAGTACGGGGAGGGCCAAGTGAGGGCGGACGACCACGGCACCAGCCTGCTTGCCATCGTGACCGGCCGAGGAGACGCACTCATCGTCACAAGCTCTCTCCACTCCCCGTGAGCGAACAAGTCAACACTCGAACGCACCTCTCCATAGACTGTTCCGTTTGCGAACAAGCAGCAGTGCTGGGTTGTCATATAGCTGCTTGTGTGTGTGTGTGTGTGTGTGTGTGCGCGCGTGTGCGTGCGTGTGTGCGTGCGTGCGTGTGTGTGTGTGTGTGTAGGCGTTGTATGAAGATATTAGGGGGAAACGTGAGAGGCGCAGGACTGCTTCTCGTAAGTTGTGATTGGTTCGCATATACGGAAAGAAACTGAGGGAGAGGAGGAGATAGAGCGCGTGGGACGTCACGAGCACCGAGCACCGAGTGGAGTGATAGTGGGTAGGCGCAAAGCCTAGCTGCCTTTGCCTCTGCGCTCTGTTCGAGCGCGTTCGAACGCCAAACGCCGGCGTTCGGCATTCGAACGTGAGACACTGTGCGAGGAGCAGACGACACTCTTTTTCACTCTGATTGAAGGGGACACAGTCGGCAGAAGGCAACTAGCCTTTTCGTCTACCCACTATTACTTCCAATCAGAGCTCGGCGCTCTGACGTTCCCGCGAGCTGTTATCTGCTCTCCCCCGGTTTTTCTCCGTATCCGAAGCGCAAGTTTGTCTGCTTTTTGCACAGGAATTACGATGATGTCAGAATGCCGAGCTCTTATTGACTGATTGAAAAAAAAACTGTGGGTAGATCTCAAAGCATCTAGCATAGAGGTCTACCCACTATCCTTCCAATCAAAGCCAATCAGATCTCGGCGTCGTTCTGACGCCTGCTTGCGCTACATTAAGCAAGTCGCCTCTGCGCAAGTACGAGACGACTTGCTCTCCGAATAACAATTAGGTAATAATGGGTCAGCCTCTGTTGGATCAGGCTAAGAGCTGCAGGCTTTAGTGCCCAACTCTCGCCTCGTTCCTGTGAAAGGATGAATTTCCGTAGTCAGTGTTGGGAAGTACTTTAAGTACATTTTATTCATACTTAAAGTACTACTTCAAGTTGGTACAGAAAGCTTGTACTTTAAATGCATTCTCTGAGTATGTACTTGTGCTTTTTTCTTTGGCACTTTTTGAAACAGGAAAGTACAATTCCCAACTTTCCCAAACTTGGTCTTGTTAAACTTGTATACCAAAATGATGCCTTGTGCGGCCACAGGAGCGAGCTTCTACAAAAGTCGTCTCTTTTGTCGTTCTCAGAAGACAATGATTATACCCATTGATCCGGGCAGTGTCTTGCGCTCGGTGAAATTAACGCTCTTTCGAGGACCATGCGCCCGCGCTCTTGGCTTTCCCCAGTACTATATAAAACCTCTGAGGTTGAGTATAAGAGTTCACCAAACTCTAACAAAAAAGTGGCATATCGTCATGTGAAAACGCGCTATCGACTTCCGAGACGCCATCTGGTCCTTTCTCCGAATGAAGTAGTGGCGGTTATAAAAAAAGTGGACGCCCTGTAACGCCGAATTGGAGCGCAGCTCTTGAGGAGGAGGAGTGAAGGGTACTGAGGGGAGGGTAGACCCCTCCTCGTTCTCCTCCTCCTCCCCTCATTCTTTGATATGCTCCGGGGGGGGTCACGTGACCTCGGGGGGGGGGGTGTCACGTGACTTCGGGGAGGGGGGGGTCACGTGACCTCGGGGAGGCGTGACCTTGGGGGTCACCTTGGGGGTCACGTGACCTTGAGGTGACCTTGGGAGGGGTCACGTGACCTCAGGAGCCCTATTGAAAATAATTTTAAAGGGCCCATCAGCATTGAAGGATTATGGAACCTAACAGGCCTTCAGAACCCTTCAAAAATACCCCACAGAAAAACCCGTCAAGGATACCCCACAGAAAAACCCTTCAGCCCCACATCCCTTCAGCCAAACCCCTTGGCCCATCAACCTTTTAGACGCGCAAATAACTGTGAATCATAGACAAAAATGCAGTTTAAAACGTTATTGGAAGTTTATTTCAGACATTTTGTTTTACATGCATATTGTAACTCAAAAAGACGATAAAAACCAGCGTTTGTTCAATCCCGGACGGAAGCAGCTGTAGATAAAAACGATCACATAAAATAGGGACAACTGAGTTCTTTATCACACAAATCAAAATATATTAAAGTATTCACAATGTCGCTGGGTAAATTCCTGGTATACGGTAATTCAGCTAATAAAACCGAGCAGGTGCACCTCACGGACACGTATACACACCAAGTAAGCACGTTTGGCGAAAACCACGAGCTCGCAAGCAGCATCGCTACCGTTGAGAAATCCTGAGCACAGTCAAGGTGTCGTCCCTGATGCCGTCGTGGCGGCGTCTTCGGCACCATTTTCGCAAGCTGGGTGCCTCTGAAGTTCGATGGACGAAGAGGTGCACGGAACAGGTCCGGACAGCGGCCGCCATCCACCGTCTGAGATCCCGCAGTGGCATGATCCCGGTGCGCAGGCGCTACGTGCGGTGGGACGCTGACTCCGACTGCCTGAGTTGCGTCGAGTAGGCCGATACCGACTGGCGCGGGAGGTCGCTGGAGAGGCCGTCCTGCTGAGGGTCCTCGGGCGTCGCCTAGCCTTCTAGTGGGTCCCTGGTCACTGCGGCATCCAGGGCAATGAGCAGGCTGACAGGCTGGCCGACCACGTGCACGACCAGCCCCGGTTCCGGACGTCCAGCGTTGGCCCCTTCGCCGACGCCAAACTCCTTGTCGCCCGAGCGGCCGCGGCGCACCCCGATGAGCGGTGCGCGGACGGGAATCACCCGGCAAGACATCAATTGAGAAGGCATCATAATTTTTTCCCGCCCCATTCTTCAAACATTCTATGACCTCCTCCGAGCTACGAACCAAAAAAGCATCTTGCAGTTTTAGTGACACAGGTGGGTTCTAAGAAAAGTAGAGATCTGAGATTGCCACGAATCTCTTTCCGTCACTATCCAGTACTGTGCGACATTTTCTTAGCGCATTGTGATCAAGCCATACTTGAAAGACTCGGAAACGAAGGCCGTTTTAGGATTTTCCGATACGTGGATGATTACCTGGGTATTGTCCTCCAACCAAAATAGTGCACTGACAACGATGTAGCAGAATTGTTGGGTGTTTTTGCGGCCTGCTCCCATGGTTTGAAGTTTACCCATGAGAGAACATCGGGGGGACATCTACAGTTTCTAGATCTTAAGCTCACGTTTCTTCAAGATCACACATGTTGGGCCTATGAGCCCCGGTCTAAGAAAAACGTGCTACGGTACGACTCTGCCCATTCTAAACTAATAAAAAAAGGTATCGCCGCGTCCTGCCTTAGAGCAGCGTTGAAGAAGTCATGTGAACATGAAATGGGCAGGAGTTTTCTGTTGCAGGTTGATCGCCTATTAGCTGCGAGTTTCCCGGGAAAAACACTCGCTGATGTAGCAGATGGATTGAAGAGAAAGTTTAGAGGCCTTCCACAAAAAGCTCATGAGCGACCAAAAGGTAGTCCAGCAATCATACCCTACCTTCATTCCGTATCCCACAACCTGAAAAAAGTTGCGGGGCGCTTCAACGTTCCGGTGGGTCTCACGGCCCCTAGCAAACTTTCGTCTTTGTGCAAGCGAATTAACTACCCTCACAGAAACAGGGAAGAATGCACAAAAAAACACAGAAATAAGTTTTTGGAATGTTCGTCCTGTGTCGTTTACGACATCCATTATCATGTGGGCGTTCCTACGTAGGACAAACTGGCCGCTGCGTCAATGAACGTGGAAGAGAGCATGCGTCAGCTGTCAGACACCGTCAGGGCATCTGGCAGTACATTGCGCTAGATGCCCGTGCACACCATTGTTTACTAACACCGCCATCCTGGGACGACACAGCGATAAAACCACAAGGGAAGTACACGAAGCATTCATTATCAAAACAAGGGGCGTTGATAAGTGCGTCAGCGAGCCGTCTGTGGCATTGTTAGATAAGGAGATTCTATTTTTAAAGAGAGAGTGGGGTGGCAGGAAATGAAGTGGTTTGTCATAGTATTTAAGTCTGTATTTTTCAATAAACCTTCAGTTGCGAGTGCGCCTCGTGTCGTCGTTACCTACTTCTTTTGTCCCCGTCTTTCGGCGCTTCCTTCCAGTCATGAACAACCAACTAGCCCAACTTAACATTCTGTTCCTGCTTTACCCCTCTCTACCTCCCGGCTTTCTTCTTCGGCCATTCCCCACCCTCCCTCGCCTCTATTTTCAACTCTTGTCTCCCCGTACCTCCCTGCTTCTCTCCCCCCCCCCCCCCCCCCAGAGCCAGTGAGGAATGCGCCCTGCGCACATACTCTATTAACTCTCATTTTCCCTCCTCATTTTCATATACAACGCTCACAAACACACACCAAGCGGACGGGATTGCGTTGGCTTGCAAAAGCCGCTAGGCCGTCGCCTCGTCAATTCTCCAAATGGGGCGGTCATCCCCAGTGGCCTCCTTGGAGACCGAACACCGGGCAGTGACAGACGGGTCCAGGAGCCGACTCGTGTTTGATAGAAGGGCAGTAATAAAAATTTAACCGGACACACATACGATCGACATTCTCCAAACGCTTATTTTTTCCCCATCGCAAACAATAAGTAGCTAATTAAACTTGTGGAAGAAAACCAGAAGGACGGACAACCATGAAAGTTTGCTGTTGTCCGTCCTTCTCGTTTTCTTCCTCAAGCTTAATTATCCCTATCATCCCGCTCGTTCTGTCTTTAAATGAGTAGCTCTGTTCTAATTCCGCGAAATGTGTTTTCTCCACCTAGGCTGTGGCCCCATAGACATCTCAAGAAGCCTGAAAGTTTTCCCGACCCCATTAGAAAAGTTATTGACAGGCTTTCAGACATTTCAAAGCATTCTAAAGGGGACTTCAGACATTTCAGGAGAACCTCTGACGGGGCCAACGAACCCACCAGGAAATATCGGTGCCCCCTTCAAACATATCAGAAACTCCTGAAGTCCCCTTCACACCCTTTAAAAAAATCCTGAAGTCCCATCAGAGCGATTTTCAATAGGGAGGTCACGTGACCTTGGGGGTCACGGGGGGTCACCTTGGGGGTCACGTGACCTTGGGATGACCTTGGTTACGCCGACGCCGGCGACGCCGCTCAAGGCGAAAAGGGGCGCCTAAGAGCTGCGCTCTAAAACAATACAAATGAGTGCCTCATAAGTTGGCTATGTTTTATAAGTTCGTCAGTGAGAGTAAAACAACCACTTCGTGCCAACTTGACTTTAACCAATATTCGCCGCCATATCCGAAAATAACTGACGCGCCCCCGATTGCGCCTGACAAAATGCATGCCAGTTAAAAAGAAAAATTGGCAGCATGTTTGCTTATTTTGCCAAATCTGTGCTCTTAGCTCGGGTGGTGTCTATAGTCGGTGACAAGTTAAAAGTGAAAGCTCTTTCACCTTTTTTCAACTTTAGTAGAGCGAACGTTGGAGAGGGGGTCGCATCCTCTTTAGCGTTCGCTCTGCCAAAGGGGAAGAAGGAGGGAGGAGCTTCCCCTTCACTACTAACCTGTCACCGACTATAAGGCAGAATGAGCCTTGGTCTTCCAGTGCCTGGAGTGGGTGGTACCCTCAGCTCAGATAGTGCCTAGGGCAGGATTTCGCATCGAAACGGATTACGTCACACCATTGTCTCTTTGTGCCGCAGCGCGCGCTTCCCTTCAGCATCACCCGGATACAGTCTTTGCGCTGAATTTTGTGGGTCACCAAGAGGGGAAGCGCGCATTCTTGCCCTTTCCACCCCTCCTCGTTCCGCACGCTCTTCGTGCACCACCTGTTTCCGCTCTTTTCATTATTGCTCTTTCATTTTACTGTGAAAGTACAATGTATTTATAGTATCGGGCGGTCCGCGAGAAAACCAAACCCTGTTTTTCGGACCGCAAAAATGAACTAGACATGGCGGAGAGTTCAAACTCCGTCAGAACGTAGCCCCAGCCGTTCGAGCAATGTGTCAACGTTGCAGCAGCAACCATTATCTTATTCAAAAGTTATAAGCGATTTTCTGAAATTTTTAATGGGAAAATGGGCCCATGTTCACCCGTTTTCAGTATCTGGCGGTATAAAGCTCCATGTATTCGAGAGAGCTTCGTCGGCCGCCATTCTTCCATTGAAATTTTCAGAAATTCGCTTATAACTTTTGAATAAGATAAAAGCTGGTGCTACAACTTTGGCATCTTGCTCGAACGGCTGGGGCTACGTTCTGACGGAGTTTGAGTTCTCCGCGATGTCTAGTGTATTTTTGCGGTGCGAAAAACAGGGTTAGGTTTTCTCACGGACATCCTGTACTTTACTTCAAGTACATTACGCCCGGTGCCCTTACTAATTTACTTAAAGTACAGAACCTCCTATTTACTTTATCGGTTATGAGGGGATGGAGGCGAAGCGGGGGTGGGGGGGGGGGGGGGGGGGGGTTCTGGCTCGTCTTAATGCCAACAACAAACGTACCGCGTGCGACACTTAGCGTGAACAAACAATAGCCGGTCTTGCTTTGTTTCTCAGGACCGAGGGGCTGTCACAAAAACCTGCTAATGTGGTACAAAGTGCTCATTTGGCGCTCTAGCCTAACTGGTAAACGTTTTCGTCCGCCAACACAGCTTTGAAGTGAAATGCAAAAAAGGGGCCGATGTCGTGTTTGCGCTAACAGTGTCATGCAATGTAGCTAGTGTTCTTAAAAAAATTCATTGTTCACGTAAATGAACTAAGCATCGCAGGGAGCTCAAGCTCCGTTAGAATGTGACGCCAGCGGTTGGGATAAGAACACGACGTCACCTGGATCAAAATATATAAAATAAAAACCACATTTTTATTAGCCGACGTCCACCTAAGTCGACCATTGTCAAACAAAATGCTATTGTCGGTGTCTGCTGTCTAAAATATTTATTTCAGTAGAAAAATGAAAATCGTTTACAAGGAAGACAATAATGTCGCGGATGGCAAAGGTTCGACGAGCGTTAACTGAAAATAGAGGTTTAATCGGCGAACTTGTGCCAGAAACAAAAGGAAGAACGAGCGTCGAGAAGGTAGCAGCGAGCGACGATGCGTCGGCGTGACAGCAGGCTAGGGCGAAAGAGTGCGTCGGCAAGACCCCTCTTCGGCTCCTTATGTACTACGCTTGACATCTCGGATATTCGACCTAGAATATTCGGGATTGAGATAGGGAGAGACTGACTCGGAAAGGTCACGTTAACCTCCTTGTCTTTTAAACTCGGGGTAAGAGTAAGCTCGACGTTTCTAAAAGCACAGAGAAGCGTTTCTTCCGGGTCATGCACGCGGCAATATTCTTTCTTGCTGCCAATGGTTTTTTTCACTGATACGAATGTCACATGAGTCTACCACAATCAGTTTTTGATTAGACGACATGCTTAGATAGAGGCCTCGGCTCATAGAAAAAAGAAATTGATTTTTTGATTTAGGTAACGTCATGTTCTCAAACTTCGGCGTTTTATCCCAACCGCTAGCGTCACATTGTCACAAAGCTTAAGCTTCCTGCGATGCGTAGTTTATTTACGCCGGACCGAAGAAACATGGTTATTTTTTTTCAAGAACACCTAGTACATGGATCTCCGTGCCTAACATAGGTTTGGCAGCCTGCGCATGACGCGGGAGACCGGCATCCTGATGAACAACGCGCTAAGCGACTTCAGCGAACTGGAGGTGTTCACCAGGGTGTCCGACGACGCGGCCATCCCCGCCAACAGCCTGGCGCCCTTCAAGCGACCGCTGTCTTCTCTAAGCCCGTCCGTGTTTGTCACCGACGACAGCGTGATGCTCGCACTCGCCGGAACCGGAGGACTGCGAATTCCCACCAGCCAAGCTCAGGTACAGCACCGCACGGCGCGAGACACGTCCACGTAAGATGCAATAACCCCAGCTCACTGTAAAACAGAATGAAAAAAAAAAAAAAATATCCAACATATCGTATAGTTCCCTTTGTTCGAGTAAATTTACGAATTTGTTTTCTACGAAGGCTCTTGGCGTGGTCGAGATTCTTGATGGCATCAAAAGCACCGATGCGGCATTTTTATTTTTTTAAAGATTATGGCTCTATTTCAACCTTATATGTATATTTTGGCGCATTTTCCAGAATTTTAAGCATCTGCGCAAACATTGCGCCAAAAGTTAATTCCCCTCTCTCAAAAATCAAATTCATAACTTAAAAGACGCTACAACTAATGATTACTAGAGTTTATTACAATTGATTCTGCCTGTGATGGCATGACCCTATGAATAAATTCATAAAATGAAAAGATAAACATTTTTATTTACCACAACCAGACTTGTACGTAATCCGTTACAAGTAACGAAATTACTTGTAATCCCTTACAGTTATCAGTAATTTAGTAACGGAATAATTACATATTTTCTTGAGTAATTTTAAAGTAATTCCCTTACATTTTTAACGTAACGGATTCCTTGTAATTCGTTACATTTTTTTTTCAGAACAAACCGCCCCCCCCCCCCCTTTCTAAATATAGATTTTTTTTTTTTTGGTAAAGTTGAGCCAAGTGACACTGTCACGCAAATCGACCAGCGCAAAGGGGGGCTTGGCACCCTCCAGTTCCGCAAAGCCTTTTTTGCAACACCAAGGCCCTGATTTTTTTTAGACCCTAACAATAATAAAAAAAAAAAAATATATTTCAACAAAAAAAAAAGGGGGGGGGCAAGTTATATCCGCTTTTTTAGTCCCATTGGGGCGGGGAGAGGAGGACACCAAGTGATTGTGCGCCTGTTCGAGAAGCTCGAGGCGGCAAGTGCACTGAAAAGAATTAACAATGTGCTTTTCGGTTATAGTGACTATGACCATTTTCATAATGTCACAACACCATACAACGTTCCGGCTACCCTAAAATCAACTAAAAGAGATGTGATAATATGCGATGGTGTTATAGCCAGAAGCATCTTTGTTCGTTGCTGCACACTTATAATCTTCTCTTAGAAAACAGGATTTTTTTTCTGCATCATTCACATTATTTGACCCTGTTTTAAAAGCTACTTGCTTTTTTGTAGTCCAGCTTCTATGGTTGGACCACTTTATTTGTGAATTTTAGCCAGGTTTTCTGCATCTCAGTCACCCTTTTTGTGAGTCAGCTTTTTGCGAGCACTTGGAAACTGGTAATAGACTTCCTTTCTTCTTCCTGTTTTGCCCCAGCAGGACGCATCTTATCTCAAGCAGATATTTTTACAAATAAAACATAATGGTGGCTGACGTAGACTTGATTATCTGGGCTTGAGGAGAGTGAAATTCGTGAGTGGGGCCATAGCGCGGCTTACTTAGTACTCTACCCGTTGCTGCCCGTGGCATCAGCGGGCGTCTATCTGGAGAACACCGGAGTAAACTGCAGTCGGTTCGTGCGCCGTGCGTTTTTGAACGGCTGCAAGAAAGGTACACACGGCAAACGTGTGTTTACATTTCCTTATTTTAACCGAAGTTCTAATTAATTGTTGTTATGAGTGTCTTTATTTTTCTTTTATTACTTATATTTGTATACTGGAAACTTTTTTTTTATTCCCCAACATCTCAACCGGGGCTCAAACTGTACAGACCCAAAGGAACAAGAATATGAAGCCAAACCTTATTTATTATTTAATTATCACCTGAATGTTACAACTATGTTTTGCTATGTCTGGCAATAAATGTCGGTATAGTAAGATGGACATAAATCAATTCTTGTTCTAGTTTTGGGTAGATGTATTATGACTTCCACAGCTTCGCGATTTAGAAAGTGGAGAATTTTAGTAGATCGGTGCGATGACTCCGATAACGATATCCGATACTTCGCCGCCTTCTTAGCGCATGCATCTTATCGTTACCGGGTACCGTTATCGCGGGTATCGGAGGTATCGCAACGATCTACTAAATCTCTCGAATAGCAGGCAACGGCTGCAAAGACAAGTCTTTGCTCTACATTCGAGGTAAATAACACTGCCATTGCTTCGCTGAAAAACCTCAATGCGCAGCATGAAGCCTTCGGGGGGAACAACATGGCATTCCCATCCAGCGCCTCAGTTCAAATGGTGTTCAGCGTAGCAGTCGACATATTGAGTAAGAAATAACGCCAAATGTCTGACGACACTTTCGAGAGTCAGCTGTTGCTCAAAATACTCAAGGTCATGAAATGGAACAGGTGGCAATATTAAGAACTTGAATAACCCTCTTCCCTTTGTTTCTTACTTGAGGACAATAATGTTAAAAGTAACGACACGAAAGTAACGGATTACTTTTTGGGGTAACGGCCAGTTACTTTTATGGGAGGGTAATTGTAATTGTAATAAATTACAATTTAGCCTTGAGTAATTGTAAATGTAATTCCTTACTATTTTTCAGTAACGTGTACAAGTCTGACCACAACCACCTATAAAATTGAGAGTCCTGTTTTATTAAAGGTGTTTATGATGCTGTGTGTTATAGTAGGTCGATTTATCATTGAACTATATGCGTATTCTTATGGACCGTGTGCTTGAATAGTGTGTCCATGTTATATCCTGTTTAAATGCTTATGCGTGCATGCGTCGATTTGTTGTTTTATTTTTGTATTTGCTCAAAATGATCTGTCACTAGCTGTTGGCTATGTATTCTGTTCAGTGTATGTATCTTTGTTTGTATTGTTTTTTCTGAGAAATAAAAATACTGCAATACAAGACGTTGTATCATTGCGGCAGGCTAGTGCAGATTTTGACACTTTCGAGTATTGATTCGAATGACGCACTTTCCAATTCGTCCTTTGTCTCAAACTCTGGCAGCGCTCGGTAGTTTCGCACTACTACTTATTGTTCCATGCCTATTATAGACAACTGCAAGCATGGCGCTCCGACTGGTGCCCCATGAGTGCAAGCACGTGAAGTTTGCGCGTGAGCGTAGCTTTGGCAAGCTTGAAATTGCACAGGCTTGTCCGCACCAGCAGAGAAATGGCGGCGGCCAGTGGCCTTGCCTGCAATCGTCTATACTAGCGGACAGCTTTCTGAGGCTATGCACTCAAACCTGTGGGTGCATGGGCGTTCGCGCACCTTGAACTCCGATCGAAGCCGTGCACGCGCTCTTCACTTCTAAGATGCCGCATAAAATTGTCCGCTCTCTTGGGCGGGCTTCTCACCCAGACACTGGCGTACAGCGGAGAAGAGACATCCGCGAATGGGCGCGGTGATCTTGCGTAATTTGCTTTGCTGCAGCGCAGCCGTGTGCTCAGTGGAAAAGCTCTCTTTCGAAGCGGGATGAGGCGCGCATCTGCTAAATGCCATCGAATTTATATATATATATATATATATATATATATATATATATATATATATATTGTGAGGGTGTTTTTGGTCGCTTCAAGAAGAAGACAAATGCCGGTTGTTTCCTGGTCGAGATCTATATCAGCACGCGCTATCCGAATCTCGTGTCCCAGCCCCAGCAGCGCGCAGTCCCGCGCACTGACGCCACAATATATATAAGAAAATCTTGGTAAATGTATGTGGCAACTCTACCTTGCAAAAGGTAGAACTGTGGCAATTAGAGTACGATGACCTGGAGAGCTCCATACGTCATTGGTCGTGAATTTTGTTTGAATTCAATATTTAAGGCGACTGGATGCATTCGGCTGGAGCAACGATTGTATGTTGCCACAGGCTTAGGCGCTGACTACATTTGTTGACGTTCGTAGTCGGCGCTGTGTCTGCGTATTATTTCTTTCAATTTGTCCCTCTGTCTTTTCCCGCTATATTTTTTCTTGTATGTTGTCTACCTGTACAGCAAGGTTCCTTTTATGCCAAATCCCTCGTCTGCTTTGCATCTCTACGTAGGCGTTCGACTGTTCGAGGATCTAATCAGTTAATAAATAGTATTAACTAAAGTATTTTCGCTTTAGCAGCGGACAAATGGAAGTTTGTGAACGACTTCAACGAGTTGTTTCCAAGCTTCGAGGAGAGACTAAAATAAATAGTTGGCATTTAGCCTTGAAATCACACCACGACAAAGAAGCGTCTGCGTCAGTGGCATTGTGTATGAGTATTCTTGGAATACGCTAATGGTGATGTATACAACCCCCCCCCCCCCCCCCCCCCCAAACCGAAACACACTCTTAAGTCTTAACACACTCCCAAAATAAAGCTCAACACCTCCCTAGAATTTCCTACATAAAGTATACAAAAATATAGTTTCACTCTCTCCCCCCGCCCCCCTCCCCAGATTGACATTCCGGGATAAGCCCCTGCACGCTAATGCCAATATGCTCATGTAAAAAAAAAAACATAATAATAATAAAAACCATTCTAGGTTAATATTGCTCCGCGGCCCCTTTTGACAGAGCTTAACATCTATTTGAGATACTGGGTAAAATAAAAATGCCTGACGTACAACGGATGCTAATGAGTGATTTCCAAGGAGTAGAAAATATAGGAAAGCAGGGTCGTCTACTTCGACAAGCCTAGATATTTTTTTTTTTACGTATAGTAATTAGAGTGTAACAAACTAAAACTAGATATAAAATTGAGATAAAAAAAGGTATTCTTTGGTGTTTTAAAACAGACTTTTGAGCGCTCCAAAGTGCGTTTCAAAAGAACTCCAACTAATCATGATGCTAACATCATCGTCGTGCAGACGTCAAAAGTTAAACGCGGTATTATTTTTTTCTTAGTTTTTGGCTTATTAGTTTTGTTATTCACTGTTCCCTTGCAATATATATGGCGACACTTTCACAGCTGTGCCCTGGAATAACCGAGAAACTCCTAACCCCTCCTTTAATTTGATTTGTTTCTCGACAAAGATAGAGTTTGCAACAACTCGCCCGCCCCGAGAAAGAAATGTGAAAACATTTCTCGAAAGTTCATGACGTAAAGCTGCTTTATGAGCGGATATTATGTAAACAAAGTTGGGCTTTTCCCACAGGTGGCTGTACGGTTTCTGTGGGAGAACAGGACCCTCAAGGGCGCCATCGACTATCCGCGGCTACACGTGGACGTGAAGAGTGGCAGCATCCAGTACGAGCACCGCATGGTACCGGTACGCTACGGAGTCATATCTTTGTGCGTTGCACTCGCGCGTGTAACAAACACACATGGCACACATGGGCGTGACACAGATTCGGACACGCAGAATTAACGCGCGTACGCAAAGTCACGTATAATTCGCGTCGTTGCGAGATGGTTAGAAGACCGAGCAAATGTCGGAAAGGCAGTAATCGCTCAGTCCCCTTCTGCGACTGGCGACTGAGCCAAAAACTGTGGTTGCGCGAAAACCGGCCAAACCGGGCGATTGCGTTGCGACGCTATGTTTAGGAGGCACTCCAAACGAATGTGTCATTACACGAAGCAATGTAATGGAACTAAAAATGACGAGTCTTGCAAAACGTTCTGCATTGACAGTATGATCTAAGACAGAAATGGCCTTGCGCGTGCACTGCCGATAATTGCAAATCGGGAAGTCCATTAAACAGCCAGGAGAACTACGAGAAAGGAGCATACTGTTCTCTTTTCCCAACAAAGTCATTAAATAGTGAATGTAGCCGTCACATAATTTACGAACCGTACTAAGTCGTAAAAGTCGGAGCACACAACCCGGGCAGACTGGCTGTCCGCAAAGGCAGAATAGGTTCGACGATCAACGAAATGCACTAGCCAAGTGAACGAAAATCCAACGGTGAGCTTGCTACGTGGTTTTTACACCATGGTTTCCCGTGCGCCTGCTCGCTGACGCTGGTCAGTGCGCTAAAATTAGTTTATTTTGCTACAAATACGAAGCGGTCAGGGAAAGAGCACATCACAGGTGACGGGGATGTCGACGTGCGTTTAAGAACATCAGCACGTTGACTTTTAAAAGTTGCGAAGCAAAAAAAAAAACAATTCCTATTGTAACGCAATTACTTTTTTTCGTTAAACCGGCACGATGCACGAACAAGCCAACCACAACCATGCGGTAACAGGAAGACCAGGGCCGACAGTCCATGCCACTGTACCCGCAGCCGTCCCCGCTCCTCTGGTTCTTCGTTCGTCCGCGAGAGGGCGAGAGGCGGGCTGCAGTTGCGAAAAGAGCGACTCAACGTGCACGTGTCTTAAGGCACTTCATGTTTTATTGGGACAATTTGAACAGTTTTTCAGAGCGTAATCCCCTTAGGGCCATAACCTTAATTCGAGCTCTCTCTGCCCGGAGATTTCTAACACACTGCTGTAATGACCGCGCCGTTCTTCTCGTGCTCCGAATTGGGGTAGGGGCGCGGATATATTGTTCTCTAGGAGAATACCGTTCCTAGTCGATCGACAAGTGTGAGCGCGGTTCAAATTTTGAACACTTTGTACATCTATGCGATATATAATTTATGAAGAAAAGGAACCCAGTGTGATGCATGTGTCATTATCTTCTCTTCTTTTTTTTCCCATGTTCTTACAGAGGATCATGTACAAGATGGCGCAGAAAGGTCACACTCTGGATGGAGATCCTGAGGAGATGAGTTTCGGAGACCGGTACTCCTGCGTGTGCGGCATCGCCATGAAGCACGGCGTGCTCTACACCAACGCCGACTTCCGCGCCCACACCGGAGGCTTCGACGGAGATTAGGGCTTGGCCACCGACGCCAGCTATACGCCTAGTACCGTAGCGTGTAATATTAACTGGAGCTACTTGATGCTATACATGAAAATGCATCTTTGTTTGGCTTGCATGTGTACATGGATACGTATATTATACCATTTGCACGTCACCGATATCATGACGCAACGATGGGCCCGTCAACAGCTACCAGTACCAAATGCGAAGAAATTATTTTTGTGTACTTCTTGACGTCAGATCATACCATGGTCGTATTTGATTTTATGATTAAAATATGTAAAACAAATATTCAAGCTATAAAAAAATTATAATGCCGATTGCACGTCCTTTTTGTTATATTGTAATTAAGTGCGAACTAGTAAAAAGGCGACTTGCCAGCGCGTATACTATATACGCGGTCGCCGTAGCTGTGGTATCGTATCCCCGCTATTCGCGAGGATTACTACCATGGGTCCATTGATTAAGAAATAAAGTTTCCTCACCGCTGTCAGAAACTCGGATGAGACTGCATAGGCCTTATTTTCATAATACGTCGAGCTAGGGCTGTTGATGCCCTCTACACACTCGATCAAAGTTGTCGTTCTCTAACGAGAGTATGTCACCGAAATTCCGAGCATTTCAAGAGATCATGGTTGCTGCGTCATAAACACTGACAACAATAAGCGCAACCACGCCACTTGACTTTGGATTAATCAAAAGAAACTTTTGCTCGATATCACTTCCCTTGTTGATTTCCCACGTTAGCTCCGCGTAAGTTTGCATGTGGATGGAACTTTAAACCAGGAAACGACGGCTGAACCTCGAGAGGAGCATGCATGACTGGTAAAAGTCGCTGGCAACAGCTGTGCGTGACCATGTCCATATGAGCATCGGCTGGCTCACCTTTAGGCACCTCTGGTGGCATGAAAAAACCTAGGTCTGGGCAAGCACGTGCAGCATACACTCTCAAGAAAAAAGGGTGTAAAAGGGTGTATCGTTACACCCTTTGTCCCATATAATACACCCCAAAACTTCATCTCTACGTACTGAGCCCTATAGTCGAACCGACGACCCCAGAGTTTACGAGGGGCTTGATAACAGTGCAATAAAACTTTTTAAATAGCTAAAGTTCTTATCAAAGACCACAGCAAGAAAACACCGAGTTTTTGCAGTAGGGCCGAGAAAACCCCGATTTGTTTTTTTGTCAGTAAAACGTACATTAGCTATTTAAATAAGTTGTACCACACGGCTATCAAGCCCCTCGTAAAATTTGGGCCGTCTGTTCGACTGTAGGGCGCTGTACGTCGAATTGAAATTCTGGGGTGTATTATATGGGACAAAGGGTGTAACGATACACACTTTTACACCCTTTTTTCTTGAGAGTGTACTCGCGACAATATATCGGCAAGCTTTCAATCAAGCGATTTCCCACACGAGGACATAATCAGAGCGCCGTTTGCCATGTGTGGGATCCATGACAATTTTAACAAATCCTCATGAACTAGCAGCAAAGACGGCAGGCACGAGTGGGCAGCTTTGAATGGTACCCCCACTGCACGAGCGCTCGTGCATGCAAGAAGAACCGATCAAACCTAAGGAGTTCGCCCTTACAGCCTTACCAATTATCTAAAAAAGGTGTTCTTTTTTTTTTTTCTTATAGCGGGTTTTGGGCATTTGTTAATGCTTAAAAAGAATTTGTACTCAAACATTTTCAGAACGCTTTTTTTTTTTTTTTTTTACGCGCTTAGACGGTGAGATTGCCCGTTCACTTTCACCGGGTCTGTCCGAACGACCTAATTCGAACGTGCCGCTTGAGTTCACGCGGCGCCTTTCCAGCGTCCCCCGAACGCAACGGACGAACAAACAGAGCGCAGTCCACCTCATCCCGAGGAAAAGAGCCAGCGAAAGCGACGGCGAGTGACAGCCTCCGACTGGAGCGTCGATACCGCTCGTGAACGTCCGCCGGTCACGGCTAGCCGGGCGGTCACGGATAGTCGGAGACACCGCCGCTGTATAAGCTGGCCACGGCATGGGACACGCGTAGATGGTGGTGGGCACTGGGAGTCTCGGCACACTCGCGTTCCTGGGCGCCAACTAGCTCGGGAAACCATGTCGCTCACGGTACGTATGGTTCGAATCTTGACCGGGATCTTATTTCCCGTATACTTTACGATTTCCTGTAGCCGGCAAAGCGTCTGCGAAGCGACAAGGTGGCAAATTGCAATCAACACAATGTGGCCGTCAGAGCGGCTTTGCGATAGCCCAGATTGACGCCGATCGGATAGATTAGCACTCTGAACAATAACAAAAACTAATCGAGACTAGCAGGAAGAACGTGGAAAGGATCATATAGTGGCAACCTATGTTTCGGTAATAGTAAGAATTCAGTTCAAGCTTTGCTAGGCACACGCTCGTTGCCTTTAGCGAAGCTTTGGCTGGGCGTGCGACGAAGTGCTATTAAAGTGAAGCTCGCACTAGAGACGGAGCATCTACTGAATTCTTAACCTGTCACCGACTATGGTAATATCTATGCGGCTATGTAAATTCACAATGCCGTAGAAAGGCGGATAGCCCATACCAAGAGGCCCGTGGCACCGTTCCTAACGAAAATGATAATAGACTTTTAGTAGACCGTATTCCAGAGCGGGAGCCCATCGCCACTTTGAAGCATGGCTTGAGCACTCGCCCGTTGGGCCCGCTCTCCGCAGCGTACGGTCTACTAAAACTCTCTAAAGTGATGAGAGCATGGTACAGATGTACCGATAGTTAAGATTTGTTTAGTTATGTTCAGAATGACTGAGTTGCGTCCATATCACATGAGCGAATGACGTTTTAGCGAACAGCGACATTTGAGCGAATCGACGTTTCAGCGAATAACGGGGGCGCGCGTTAACCCATCCGCCGCGCTGCGCTTACGCCGCTTCGCGGCGACAGTCTGCGGCGGCTCATTACAAAAATGTGAACCCAATTTGCCCACCCGGAAACGCCGCTTTGCGGCGTCCGACTATACGCTAAAGTGTCATTCGGTGAAACGTGGGCGTAAGCTAAAACGTCATTCGATCAAGTGAGTGCCTCCCGTTCAATATCCACCACTGCCCGTTTCGATTAGGATGAGAATGGTAGCGACGTGCGGTCGTGTAGCATGACCGCGTGATGCACGTTAAAGAACCGAGGCTTTAGCTGTGGTGCCGCACTGGCTAAATCTCTCATCTAAAGCGAAAATAGCATGCATGACGCACATTGACTGACCAACTTGCCACTGTCTAAACATGCACACAACACAATTACTTCACTGCTACTCCGAGGATTCCAGGAAGTTCCACTGTCGCGATAAAATGACGACGTTAGCTGCTGACAGTTCAGATCACCCAGCAAAGCTTCCTCGCTCTCGACTAGTGTCAAATTAGGACTATTCCCGCGACCTCGGTGTAGCTGGGAGCAAAACTACGTCACGTATACGGAACACATACCCACTTCCGTCAACACTCAACGGTTTTAAGAGCCGGGGGAGGACTCTTCGACTCCTTTGTGGTCAAACTGCGTGGTTGCGTCGTCGAGTTCCCCCAGCGCGCGGCCTCAAAAAAATGCTCATCGTGCGGCGCGATGCGTGTTTGCAAATACCGCGGATAACGGTGTCCCGCCGCGTCTGACAACAATGATGGGCAGCTCGAAGTACCCGCGGCGCATTTCCGGATATTGAAAAATTTGGAAACGATTACCTGTCCCGCTGCTCTTCGCGGGGGAACGGTGACGCTTCGACAAAGAGCGGTGTCCGTAAGCGTTTGGGCAATTGCGAAGTCATTTAAACGAAATGGGGTTCCTCTTTTAGTCACATCTGATATTGTCACAGCTGCTATACAAAAATTCAAATACTTTTTGGGGAGCCATGATCTCATTCACGTTGTTTTGTTTTTCACAGAAGTTTCAATACCCTCCCATGCTCGTATCCTCCGCGTACGGGGTTTGTCTGTTATTACGAAGTATAGATTCAGAAGTCGAACCTACTGAATCTAAGTTCTACTTCTCCATAGATATTCCTCCCTTTAAAAAAAAAGATCTAATACCTGCGTTTGTTAATGACATAATGACATATTGACAGTGTATATAAAACCCGTACATTTTATTTACCTCACTCAAACTTTTAATATAATTTGAAATTTAAAAAAAAAGATAAAGATTCATGTGACCTGTGTGCTATACAGACTGAACGTAATTTAACTTTGCAGTATGAATCGTTTCAATTTCTCCAAAGTAAATCCTTCCGAATTAACTATTTCGGTAGTTCCTTTCTGGGATCAAGTAGGTTGATCTCACCAGCCAGTTTGGCTACGCCGTCGCTGCCACAAGGCATCGAGGGGACTTAAAAGCCCCTACACACATGTGAGTGCGTTTGACTGCATTTCGGACCCTGCGAGAAACCAGGACATCCCTGCTTCTTATGTCGCGTGGGAAGCTGCTCCTTGAATTAATTTCCACGCTTCATACAAAGCACTAATGAGCCGGTGACTCGCTTTCGTTTCTCCACACAACGCAGTCAAACGCTCTCAAACGCAACAAACGCAACTGTGCGTAGGGGCCTTTAGTCTCTGCACGTGCCCCAACCTCGCTGGAGCTCTGCGCGTGCCAAGCAAAAGAAACACGAGTAGTCTCGGCAGGTTATGCGTCTCGGGCACTATTCTCCGTTCACCTTTAAAGAGGCCATAAAACGATTTTTCTACTTTCGCTAAATACTAGTCACAATCACTCCCTAATGTTAATAACCGAATAAACTTGCCTTAGTTTTTTTCTTTCTAAGCAATGACACTCGGCAAATAAATTCGAGAAATATGAGGATCGTTCATCCCTCTCCACTCGGAGCCAGAACAAGCGGCCAAGTGGCCTGGTTGGTGCCTATCTTATGCCACCAACGTTAGTCATAGCCACGCGCTGGGGTTCACAAAGTAGAAAACGCGTGCTGAGCTCCAGGCATTGTTAGAGTTCGGCTACTCTGATCACCGCTGTGGTTGGACATGAGCCACTACCCGAGTGTCCGCCGGGGCATTGGTTGTTATGAGCCGAAGTCGAGTGCTCACGCAGTTCTCGTGTCCAATCCATGAGCAGCGCTCGACTGTCGTCAGGCGGGTGGTTCCGATCCCACAATTACGTCATAAAGCTTTGGGAAGGCAAGAATGAAAGAAATAGTCCCCTCTTATCCTCGCAATTGCACCGCGACCAAGAAGCTTCTGAATCAGTGGAGGTCAGTGCGAGTATACTTGGACCAGTACGCATCTGTAAAGTTACGAAAATTCCAATCCGATATTGTTTCATGACCCCTTTAAGCTGAGACTTAGCTGAGACTAAGAGCCCCGCTTTCAGCGCGAGCTTTCTGCCCTTCCTAACACAACCGTGAACGCGCAGGCAAGCGCAACCAAAGCCCTGCAGAAGCCAGCGAGCTCGCACTGAAGGCAGAGCTTCTAATCTCAGTTAAGGGTGAACGGGGTATAGTACCTCCATCTTGTGGACTAAAGTTATGGCGGATTCACGCATGCACCGAATGCTTGGTGACATCCATATATACCACCATAGATTTTAGGCTCCAAATCGGTAGCTTAGTCGCGACTATTATTAAGCCGAGAGAGAGAGAAAGAGAGGGAATGCACTTTATTAATTATTAAGCCGATACTCTTTCATTCATTACTCCCAACTAAAATCAGATGAGGGTAGACGAGGGTTCTCGAAACGACAACATTGAGAACACTTTGAGGCCGTGCAAATCACGTGCTTGCACGTCATGTCCTCGCCATCATGGTGGTAGTCATTCCTACTTGTTGTTGCTGAGAAAACTAAAACAAATTTGACGGTGCAAAATGTAGGGTGCTGAAGGTAAGTACTTAGCAGCAAAGACATCACAATGGCCGCGAGTGTGACGTCAGTACAAGCGATGCATGTAGACAGTCCACCGAACCCGTTTGTGCTTTCACTGCTTTCCAAATTCGTGCTGGTGAGAACACAGTATGGGGCTTTCCTCCCGCGACACTGACGGAGTTTACAGTAAACGCATTCTGCGGACACAATCTGAAGACGAAAAAAATGTGGTCACGCAGTCGCGTGCGCGCGCGTTTTTGCAATCACGCGTTTACGCGAACAAAAGACGCGGCGACGTCGCCGCGGAGGCCGGGGCCGCGGATCTCCATAGCTGAGTAAAGGCAAATATCGTCGCGACTGTCGTAAAGAAAGGTGATCCTCTGTTGACTCTTGCGAGAGATAAAAGGAAAGAAAAACAAAGTGAGCCAACGGAGGGACGAAATGCTAAGAAAGCAAAAACAGACCGCACACCGGAATGAAGTCATTACCCGAGAGTTCTGAACTTCGATATAATTGCGCGACCTTCCCACTATTTCCGCTCGAGAAGTAAAGCGTTCGTCTGGGTAACGCTTTTCGACGTGACCCTGAATCACCCGTGGGGCTGCACCGTCGGCGATGCCCCATTGTGCGAGAAAATGTGCGACGATTTATAATATAAAGGACTGTCCCCATGTTCGTTTACCGCTTCTTTTGAGACTCGAGGCCGTCTCAAAATGGGTACCCTATAGGCAGCTAGGTCACATGCTTCAAGCAGGCCGGTCTGTTTCCACGCAGTGAATTGTCATATGCGATGAAGTTAGAAAGCACTGTGTATGAGTGGCTAGCAACTTAAATTGCCGAAAGCTCTGTGATGCAACCGAGGACTGTTATAATACCGCAGCACCTTTCAGGTATCTCATTGTCCTGACACATGAAGAGCTAAATCAAATTAGCTGTACACGATTGACACTGCGGTGCCTCCTTCCACCGCAGTGTCAATCGAATACTAATACTTACTTTCGGGTTCCAGTTTCTACAAGATGGGAACTAGCTAAATGCATGGCACGGCTGCTGCTGTCTGCCTTCTAAAGTCACATAGAGAGACCACGGAGGCAAGCCTCGCATGCCACCTCAGTGTAAATTAGTTTCGAGTGTACGACATAGGCTTTGTTTCACTCATTCCGTCCTGTCCTACACATGAGCCATGGGGCCATTCCCTCAAGCTCACACAGCAGATGGCTACTAAGGAATCTACTCTCCTGATATGCCAGACAGACGGCGGGAAAGGGCTCCCTGAAAAATAATGCCACTGTGACGGCAGTAAGATGCTCTACCGAGGAAGATAGGTGCGTGGAGAAAGGCTCAGTGAAATCAGACACTGTGGCCGTAGTATGCGATGGCCTGCTTCGATGCAAAGTTTGTTGTCGGTGTCAAGAAATGGACAACCACCATATGCCGCCATGTTGTGCGAAACAACGGCGCTCCCCCATGCGCACATGTCGACGCTTGTGTTGCTGAGTGCTCGAAACCTGTTGTAATTTTGAACGCCGCGAAATAGAGTAGGTCAATGATTTTGTTTCACATTCTACGTCCAGCCTATACTAGTAACTGGTTACTGATGTTGTGCGTTCGGGTCTTCCCAGCACTGTGTGCTGGTCGCGCTATCGCTGACATCCCTGTGTCATACGATGGCCGTGGTCTTCGAGGAGCCGATGCTCGCTGAGGAAAGTCGGCAGCTCGAAGAACAGCAGCAGTCTCCGCAAGAGCAACAGCAACAACGTGTTGTGCTGGTACCAGTTTCACAGGCACAGCGCTTCACTGATCAAGCAACCCGACCAATCCGTCGGCACCGCCTCAAGGTACCATTCCCGTTTTTGTTCAGGACCTTGCTGTATCGGTGCACTCAACATATCCTATAAGGTAACGCTATTGCATGATGGCGACTGTAGAGCTACCATATTTAACGCCATCGGCTGTCGTAAAACATCGTGTTCGTAGTCGCGTAATGTTAAGATCCTAACAACCAGCTCTTGAGGATATAATAGCGAGTTTAATAGTCGGTGACAGGCTAAGAATTCAGTATAGATGCTCCGCCTCCAGCACGCGCTCGTTGCCTTCCGCCGTGCTTCGGCTGCTGACGCAGTGTTATCGAAGGCAGGACGTTGCGCTCGAGAAGGGGCATCTACTGAATTCTTAGTTTTGACAGTCTTGATACCGCGTGATGACGTGAGGCCGGACGGATGCCTTCGACCATGCTTCGGAGTGCTCAAGCGGATTACAGATGCCAATAACGCGATTGTAAAATAACTGTCTACTAACATTTCCTAATATAGGTAGTACGCACCGCGAATTTAGTCGTACCACTATGAACGTAATGCATCACAATACGTATACAGACGGACTCAACTCTCTGGTGTGGTTCTGCGGAAATAGCAGATTCTCATCCTTTCACGCGCAAATGGTCCGCATCCATTGTCGTTCATTTTGCTCTCTGGATGTCTTCAGAGCACACAGTTATCACTTGACAGTTAACGCGCGCTTGTTCTTTCAACAATAAATTCTTGCAATGCGTAAGTCTCCTTAAACATATACCCGCATGTATTTGGTGAAATGTTACAAGCCTTCACGGTGCTTTATTTCAACATCGCTTCATCCTTAGCGTGTAGCCCTTTTGTTCTCATTGTTATTTCATGTAGTTCTCTCTCTCTCTCGTTTTAATATCACGTTTAAAGGAGAGCAAGTCCCTCTAGAACAGCACCCTAGCCCCAGCACAGTTTTCCCCCTCCTAATTGTTCTGGTGTCGGCTTTCACAGGAAATACGATGTTGTGGCGTGATGCTCCCTCGAGTTACTAGAAATTTTCGTAGATCGTTTTGGCATTCCGATAAAGATCCCCCATACCTGCATGCATCACAAATTTTAGACAATGTCAGATATCGTTATTGGGGTGAAAAAACAATCTGTTAAAACTCCCTAAGGGCTTGTAACCCCCCCCCCCCCCCCTTTCCCCTTTCCCAACCCCGCCGCTTTCCAGGGGATTGTAGAAGGGTCAGTTGAAGGGCGTCCAAAGGCCGTAATGAGGGAAATAAATAAATAAATCGATAATCTCAATGGTTCCCATTGTATATATACGCCAATAAACAAACAAGCGCGGTCCACATCTCTTTTCCAGCCTGTGTTTCAGCGACAAGTGGCCAGACCGCAGCAATACGTCGCTTCAACGGACGATCTTCAGCAGCCGCAACAGCAGCAACGACGGCAGCGGGAAGCTCCCGCTATGGTCCTAGTGCCGGCACAACCTCGCTACGTAGCGGCTCCGGCCACGGCTCAAGTAGCGTACGTACCGGCGGCCTCCAGCTCAGAGGCGGACCTCAAGCCTTCCGCCACGGGCTATGGGCACCAGGCCGAAGGCTACTTGGACATGGGCGCGTACTCAGGGAACTACGGCGCATTCGGCTGGTATGCGGACTACCCCGTAGGAGGAGGCTACCACTAGGCGAGGACAAGACCTAACCTATAGGGTGTTGAGAATCTCTCGGTGTTATTCTTTTTGTTTACTCCTTGGAGAAGACATCACTCTCATTTTGTTTCCCTTCGTTTTCTTTTTTTTTTTTTTTCTTCAAACTGCTTGGTGTTCTTTGACGCGGTGTCATAGCTCTTGGCATTTCAACCCTAGCGTTTCTTCAAACTTTTTTCGTGCTGATAACATTCGGTGCAACCAGGGGCGTAACCAGGGGGGGGGGGGGGGGGGGGGGGGGAAGCTTATGGAGCTTGAGCCGCCCCGCCCCCCCCCCCCCCCCCCCCCCCCACCCCCCGAAAAAAATTTCTGGCTATGCCACTGGGTGCAACAGAGGATATGTCTCCATTATGTGATGTGGAATCAATTCAAACAGTGACGTAGACAAGTCCTGGAGCACATCACGAAGCCTCATATAGCTGTTCCGTGGCAAACACCATTTTTGGTTGGATTTTGCCACTGAACGCTGCCGTCGAACCGCGAGAACCCTGGTTCGCCTCACATCTGTTCTCACAACACCCAAATCCACGAATGGATAGTTTTTCGAGTTTGTTAACTCGGGAAGTTACAGAAGAAAACGAGGTTCCTTCACTGAACGAGCGTGTTTGCGCCGATCTTTTTCAAGACCCCCACATCACGACAGGGGATCGCCCTCGCACTCGCACACGTGAAGCGCACGCGCATTTCATGTCAAAACATCTCGGACCACAATTTCGGGAACATATCCATTGCTTCTTGACATCTCTAAATCTTTCGTGACTTCCCTTACGGATTCTCATATACGTATTACTTTTTATATGTGTTTCTTTATCAATCTCGAACTTCCACGTGTAATATCTTTATTCGGGTTCAGTCGGCACTTCGAATTGTTTCCTCTCATTGCGCAATAAATGTTGCGATTGTCGGACAAAGTGGTGGCGATGATGTTGCGGCACAATAATCATGAAAATGTTCATACGAAATTAATTGATTGGCAATAAAACATTGGTATGTAAACCTCGCGATTTGTTCGCACAGTACGCGTAAGCCGATGAATATATCATCCATTTTTCATCATCGTATGGCGGTCTCCGAAGAATAAATAATCGAAAATATGATGATGATTGAACCGTACTTGATCGAATGAATCAATGTCTTACGAAACCTTTCTTGCAGCCAGGGTTTCACAGGGAGTGTATCACTATGGAGTTAAAAAAAGAATGATTTGACAGAAGATCGCACTGGCATCTTCTTGACTCTTTTTAGAACATCTTTTCCCGTGCCTACAGCATACAGAGAGCAATACAAGGGTACCGGAAACACTAGATCGGTTAAATCTTTATGTAAACGCCTTCTTGGAACCTCACTTAGGTATTTCATGGAGAATCGCACTTTCGAAAACCGGAAGACTTGCACCACTTCATACAGAAAACCACGGACTCTCGAAAACGTTACATTAGTAGTAGAAACAAACAAATCAGGCAGTGCATCTCACAGTCCAACTTGAATTACAGTTCGCACAAAAGGATCCTTCTGATCTCTCAGAAAAACAAATCTGGATACCACCTGACGGAGAAACTAGTCGGGTAAGCCAAGTCCATCACTTTGGACGGCGCGAAACAAATTTGTACGGCTCATACATTCCCATCCCGGGCCACAAACAAAGACCGCACTCAGTGCAGCTTCTGGATGCTGGCCTTCGACATCCACATCATCCGGAGGACGTACCAGATTTTTGCGACAATAAACATGCTAGAAACTGCTGAACGGCCAAACATTGACAGGTCGCGGCCCTCCCACTTTAAAGTTTTTGCTCGGGCCTGTTCGATTTCTTCCTTCCAGTAATCCGTGGTGTTTCGGTAGCACACCGCCACTCCACCTTGGCTTTCTGAGCCCGCTTGCTCGAAGTGCGGTTAAGCGCTAACCGACGCTGAAGTTAGCCGCAGTACCTAGGAGAGGAATTTTGAAATCACGTGACTGGCTCGGTATAGGGATGCGGGGAGCCAGGCATGGCCCCGTCGCTTCGTTTGACAAAATGGCTGCGGCGTACGCAGTTTCCACGTTCGCGATCGCGTTGGTGTTTGTCTTCAGGGCCCGTTTGCTCGAAGCCGGTTAACTTTAACCGCGGTTAAAACTTAACCGCCCTTCCCTACTAGGTACCTGAAGTACCTAGCCAAGTTTGACGAGGGATGGATGAGCGATAGCTCCGTGTTTTATGCGAAGTGGCTTCCATAGAAAACGTTCCCGAAAAGGGGGGACCCAACAACGCGTGCTACCGGGTTCTCGCGACGCAGCGCGGCATACATTTGAGCAGACAATTTTTTTTGTTGTTGCTCGTGGTACAAATATTGGGTAAGGTAAAACTAAATTCACCCTTGTTTGGAAAATTTCTAAATGCTCGGCTGTAATGAACTCGGGACAAACCTCTACAAAAGGGGACGGCGAAGTTCAGTCCTAGAAACGATGAGGAAGAAGTGAGCAGTGAAAGGCGGTCGGTCCTCAGGGCCCTCCCGACAAACGTCGGGCGGTTATGACCACGCTCGTGGATTTCATCCACGATGCGGGGCTCACCGCCTATCTTTAACCCCCCTCAACCCCTTCCCTTGGCCATAGATCCAGGCTTGTAAGCCACCGATCTCAGCCCCATTCTCCCTCCCCCAAAGGCCAATAAACGCTTTCTGAACTGAACTGAGGCGGTCGGTAGACCAGCAGCATGGTTGGCCAGCATGCATAAGAACTGTATATAACACCATCATAAATTAAAAAAAAAAAAAAACTGTAATTCAGCTCCAGCGAGAATAGACCTATCCGTAAATTACCCAAGTATCGAGGAGAACGCTGGAAGTGTAATTCTACGGTCCGCACGCGCTGGCCCTACTCTTATAAAATATTCGAAGTAAATAATCATAATAACGCTTTGACGAACGCGCGTGCAAGGCAAAATCTGTTGTAGACTTTTTGCTTTAGAACAATTACTACTGCAGACGCCAGCACGTGCAACGCGTGTAACTACACTCGTAGCATGCACCTCGACCTCGGTGCTTGGTAAATTTAGAAAAAGGTCTATTGGGACGCTGTGTGCTATCAATACCCGGTCGATTGAGTCAAGGCAATCCACCTTCCAAAGACGTTGCCATGCCGACAATTATCGCGTTCATTTAGACTTGGGAATGGCCAGAATCAAAAGACTATCTAAAAGAGGCGGCGAGGTCATTGCTCATGCTTTGCGATTTAAGTGAGGTAAGGCAAAGCGAAAGCCTCCTGCACCATTCATAGCTGACTAACGCGCCCGATATTGCAGCTACAACGACATATTAGTTCCAAAGCGAGCGGCGCTCACTCACCGAGGCGCCGCCATGTTTCCCCGCATCCCTACCAAGCCGGTCACGTGATTTCAAAATTCCTCTCCTAGGTACTGCTGCTAACTTTAAGCGCGGTTAGCGTTTAACCGCGCTTCCAGCTAGCTTCCAGCAAACGGGCCCTGGCGTTTTCATGTGTCTTATTAATGCACAATAAGCGAAATGTATCCAATGAGAAGTGTTCTGGGAGCACACGGCGCCGCGTGAAACGCGGTACGACGCTTTCTGGCACGTGGTACATGCTCGTTGTGCTCCAGAAATACATTGTTTGTCTCGTTACGAAAGCGTCGCTACAGTCGGCCTTCCACAATTGACCGAATGCTGACTATGACGTCAGCAAAGGTTTTCTCATCGACAGAAATAAGAGTAATCTAAGAACTTCAGTTTTGACGGTACTGGCAGTGTTTGTTTCAGAGAGCATTGATTTTCAGCTTCCACCATGCTAATTACAAACACTGTCGAACTTATATTCGCTAGGTAATGACGTCACGAGAGGAAACCATAGGAGGGTGCCACCAAAACATCTCGCCGCTAATAGAAACACGGTATCATCATATTCGCGAGAATCAAGAGCCACTGAATTTATCCCGGGCATTTTTCATAATCGTATGGTGGTCTCCGAAGAAGAAATAATCGAAAATATGATGATGATTGAACCGACACAGACGTAACAGAATTTTGAGCAAAGGTACGAACACATTTACTATCTTGATCGGTGGTCATCGTGACGAAAGGTACGCACACACATTTATTGCTGTCTTAATCGGTGGTCATTATTTCGCGTGGACTATCGCCGCCCGAGGAGCCGTAGGAAAGTAGACACGTGCGACGGGACAGCCACCACGGCGGAAAGTAGACACGCGCGACGGGACCGCCACCCTGGAAGAGCGGAAGGAAACTAGGCACGCAAGCGCTTGGAACGACGACAAAGAGAGGGCGGTGCGACCATAGACATGGCCGACGCGGGTCACACAGCGGCAAATCTTTGAGAAACCTTTATTATCCACCGGAGAGTCTACTGATATTGAAAATGGTGCCTATTGATAACTAATCTACTGACTATACCTATTGCTAAGTTACCTAAGCATCAAGGAGAATGCAGGGAATGGCGTTCCACGCGCCGCACGTGCCGGCGTCTGCAACAGTAACTGTTCTAAATGAAAAGCCTAGAACAAATGGCATCTTGCACGCGCGTTAGTCAACGCTTCATTTTGGTCATTTACTTTAAATCTTTTATACGGGGAAGGCGTGCGCGTGAGGCGCCAGCAGCAGTAACTGTTCTGAAACAAAAACCTAAAACAAATGGCCTCATGCGCGCGCGTTCGTCAACGGTTTATTTTGGTTATTTACTTCGAATCTTTTATACGGGGAAGGCGTACGCGCGCGGCGATGCAAGCGTAGTTATTGTTGACGCACATGAAAAATCCACGGAACTCTAGCCATAAACAGCTATGCTGTAAAAACTGAGACACCTGCAGATGTGGTGATAAGAGCGGCGTTTGACCGTAGCAGGTTCTGTAGAAGGCAAAATATTGTATTGGTGTTAACAGATCACTTTAAAATGAAAAAGAGAATGCATAGCTAGACGAGTTCACATTTCACTTTTGAGGGGGTTCCTAAGATACAAGAGCATATTACTTATTACCTTTTTGTAATAATAGTACATAAGGCACAAAAAGAACACGGAGCGTCCTTTTCAGGAATAAGCTTCTAGTCAGAGTAGATTCCATTTACAATTGGTAGTAAAATAATTGTTAAAAAAATTATATTGCAACACTTCAGATGGGATAAAGCCTCCCTCCGCTCCCACTTTTACACTCATTAGTTTATTCAGCCTGCAAATATAATTTCCATTAAATTCCACCAAATACCAACATATCCGCTAACACGTCCCCAAGCTTTATGAACCTACCAAACTCAACTCTCTGCACGGGAACAGCCTTGCTTTCCGTATTTATTCAAATATAGATCCGCATTTGCTTTTATGCAGATTTTTAAATTTATATAGAAACCTACAATTAAGACCAAAGAAGGCAGACCTGTAGTATTACGGAGCATAATTTCCGAGCTTATCGCGCCAGCCCAGGTGCTCAACCATGTCAGCCGCAGCTCCTAGCACAGTGGTGGAACTGACAAGTGGTAATTTGAAGCAGCTCTTGTAGCAGGGAACAACAGGTTTTGGAGCAGAGCTTTCCACTTTTGGAGCAGACAATTTCGAGCTTTTATGTCAGGAAATGTTATGCCTCTTTCGAAGTTAGCCTGTGGAAAAAAGCTGCAGTTGTCAGAGTGCTGGGAGACTATTTAAAGTGCCATACCTAAAATGTCGCGCTTCTTAACATGCGCTCATGTTAAGAAGTGTGACCTTGCTTTATAGGATTGTGTTCACACATGGTTCCTATTTCGTTAGAATGCTTGGTCGGGACGGCTTTGTTACAAATTGCTGCAGTTTTTGATGCAGAAAAAAAAATTACTTGTGCTTGCTAATCTTCAGTAGTGCACTTTGAACTGCAACTAAAAGTGTTAAAACTAGGCCGCGTAAGGTATGTCAGTAAAATTGGTGCGAAAACTGTGAAACAATGCCGCAGAGCCAGAGACCTGGATTGAATTGTGATGGCGAAATACCAGTGGATTCCCACAGTCGCCGGACGAAAACGAAAACTCTTCCAAAAGCCAATTCGTTCGCAGCTTTGTTCGCTTTGGTGCCATCTTTTCCTTTGGGCGCAGCAAGGCGCAGGCAAGGGGGAATTTATCCAAATGGCACAAATGGCGCAACTGGACCACCCCAGCGATCTGTGAAATTTGTGTTTGGGAAACAAGAGAACGTATAAAACGATGCAAAAATGAAACACCTCGTCCGCAAACCAACCAGAAAAGGCAGCAGTCGTGACGACTTATGTGACATGTGGAAGACATGTTGGAGCGAACCAAGGAGTGCGAGGGGGGCGATAAAAGCGAGCTTTTTATGCAGATTCCCACAGAAATCGGTTGTAATGCACAAGCGGTATGCTACCAATGCACACATCTGTGCACTGCAAAGAAACCCTGGCTAGCTGCAAAGAGGGTGTGGGGGGAACTTCTGCCATATTCTTGACTCATTCAAGTGTACCAATGAACACCCTTATTTATACGGGGGAAAAAAGTTAAAAATGCACATATCAGAGCCCAGGTTCCATGTTTAACAGGAGGTTTATTGATGCCTGTGCACAAATTGTCACTACTGGGAAAAATGCAGTATAAATTAGGGATAGTAGAGGTCAGCTGTATCCAGGATCTTAACTGAGTTGAACATATAATGTCTTTCCATGCAGTGCTTTTATGTCCTCTGAAGTGAGGCTGGTTAGCTTGGACATTCTGTCCCTTGTCCTGTACACATCCAGCGTCTTGCCTGGCAGTTCGAAAACCACCTGAACCTACAAGCAAGGCATAATCAGAAAACGCTTTAGATCAAAACGCTTTAACGTTCTTCATTAAAAGTTAAAAAAAAATTGCTTAGTTAAAAAAACAAGATCAGGTGTTTTTTTCCTAAACAAAGCACACATTTCACAACCAGGCAACTTCCTAAAACTATATATTGAATCTAAGTTGTAACTGGGAGGGGGGGAAGGATGGGGGGGGTTTACAACATTTAGTGTCGATTGGAGGAAAATACAAAGAAATAGAGAAACAAGATGCTTTGAAGACTCGGACATTCTGAGGCTGAGAAAACGAAGTGTAGCAATGCAAAATGGTCTGCTGTCATAAACCCAAGACAAATGCATACACATTGAGGAACCCTAGCTAAAACTTGACATCACCTGAAGAATTAAGTATAGAAATTGCCTAGCGATTTCACAGCTGTCCTGGAGCACTCCATGGGAAGAACACAAGTGAACTGAAAGAGAGCCCGAGCCTGGAGCACAAAAAGCTGCTATGAAAGACAATTTTGAGGCGAAATTTCCAATGTTTTCAGTGGGAATTTGAGAAATAACAGCTTGCTCAAAGCGTTAACACTGTGGCAGGCATGTTCTCCGCTGCAAAATATGCACCTGTGTGACTCGGTAGAAGATTCAGAGTAGTCCCCACATATATCCTTGACTCAACAAACTAAAAGGGCTATGTCATCTTGCACCTAGCTTCAACATGTGCTACGATAGTTTAAGGCTAATCAGTTTATACTGTCCAAGACTGTACATGCACTGCAAATGGTTCCGAAGTTTTCGCTGTATGCACTGCTGGGCTTCAACACGAAACATTGCAGGCAAAACCAAGTCACAGCAAGCGAAGGAAACAAAAGGAGGATTTGAATAACAGCAACTGCCAAGAACCCAATAGGGGTTTATGTCAATGCCTCCTCATTTTTATGGTACAACCCAATAACCCATACAATCTCCTGTAGCATGAAATAGTTCCAAGGAAATCATCCCAGATATATTAAAGTTCACACAGCAAAATAAAAAGCACCAATCTCAGCTTACCAAGTACTGTAGCCTTGCCAGATCTACGATGTTCTGGCCAATCGGGTTTTCCAGCAGAACCGTGGCTTTCCGACTTTTCGGACCGTTCGTGCCACCGCACAGCTCGACATTCACAAACCTGAAAGTTCACAGTGGCAGCATGGCCTTCCAATTCTATTCCCCGTCACTGATTACAGAAGAATGCATGGATGAGCTGACCAGTGCAACGGCAGGACAAGGACACAGCAAGCTAAAGATCTAACCGATTCAAACACCAAACCGGAGTTGCATCAAAAACTAAGAATTGATGCAGGCAAGGTAGCAAACATCATGCATCTTTTTGTTTTTTGCCTCGGGTGTCAAAGGAAGACTACAAAGTGCTTCAAAGCCCGAGCAACCAGAAGGACAAGGCAAGGACATACACAAGCATGCCCAAAAAAGGACCCAACTCAGAAAAAGCAGTTGAAGGAAAAGCTTTAATGCAAACAAAAAAGTAGAAACACAAATTCAGGGCACCCAAAGCAGGCCACAAGAGCAGACATCAGTGTAAACCAATAAATACTTTAAATAGTGTAGTAAACAATGGAAGGCACCCAAAGCAGGCCAACAAAGTGTACATCGGTATGAAACAAACTGTTAAGAGTAGAGTAAACAGAGCATTTCAGCAAACATTCTGGCAAATGTTCTATGGTGGGTTGTTGCAAGGAAGATGAAAAAGTATGTTCGCAAAAATTTCCAGACGGATGTTTCTATGTTTTGCTCACCTACAGAATGGAGGAGCTTCGGAATCATCATGTTTTCCTAAAACAACTTCGGTTTGTTTGGAATCCTTCTTGGACTTTGATTTTGGAACTGAAGTCGGTGACACAGTAGCTGAGTCTTTCAGGCTCTCACTAGCCATGAGGCCACCACTGTCTTTGACAATTACAATTTTTAGCTGTGCACCTTTTAGCTATAAGAAAGAAAAAAAAAAGAATCCAGCGTTAGCAACGGCATGAAGCACCACAATTCAACAAATTACTTTTCACATGCACCAACGACTTTAGAGAGCTTTCAGCACAGTCCTTTTCCTTCATCTTGTTCATTTTCTAATCCGATAACCCAACGAGATATAATATTGAAAAAGTTACGGATGCAATAAAGCAAGCTGGTGCGTCAGTCAAAATTGTTTTCACGGAAAATGCCACTTTAAGATGCAATCTGAACTTGAAGAAAGTTGCGAGAAATGTCGAGTTCTGTCTGCAATCACAGATTCCCTCACGTTATAATGAACAGTTGATGACAAAAAGGATTTGCTGAAATTGAAACTATGTGACCTACTACCTAATGTATGCTCCAGGTCAGCGGTTCTCAAATCGGGGTCCAGAAATCCTTTGGGGTCCCTGAAGGCCTTCTTGGCGTCCCCGGAGCCTTAAGGCTCGTTCACACAGTTGCGCTCGAGTGCAACTGCAACTACTTGCGCCTCGTTAAGACTGCTTGCGTCGAGCTGTTGCTACGGCGACACTTGCAATGAGCGAAGGGGGAGATGCTGTGCAGCACGTCGCAACACAGCGTAATGCAACTGCGTGATCGAACGAGCCTTTAGGCTTTCAGTCAAGCCAAGCACAAAAACCTTTTTCAAACTTTTTTTGCTGGCTGTTTTACAAAGCTAAATGACCAAATCATGTGCACCGAGCAAGTAGGGTAGATTATTCTTTGTTTCAAAGCTTCAGAGTTGATTTGATGTACTTAGTTTCCACCATTTACCCTTTTGTCATTGTAATCGTCCAATACCCTCCCCTCTCTCCTGGTGGATGGTGTCCCCCATCACTTCCACCTATCCAGAAGAGGTCCCCAAAACATCAGTGGTTGAGAACCACTGCTCTAGCTAAACAGCATATTATGTAGCAATACAACAGTCACAGTGGGCCAAAACAACAAAACATATGACAATAATGGATTGGAAAGAAACAATTAATTTTTTTCCAAATAGTAGAATCACCACAAAATTACTTCTTAAATTCAGGCGCACTGTCAAGATCAGTTAGATAGGCCTTTCACCAAATTTACAGCTCAGTTCACAATGGTGGTAGTTTCTGCACTTACAAATGTGACAGCTAGCGGAAGGGGTGAAGTGGTCAGGAGTGTTAACAAACTGCAATATCATACAGAGTTTGTACAGACTTCAAAGAAAAAGATTCAAGGGTTGTCAAGGACTTTTAAAGGGCAACTCCGCTTCATTTTTGATATTTAGAAAACTATGTAGCCCTCTTCAGTATCATATAGGAAGACCCCATGTCAAATATTACGATCTAATTCCGTTTATATATTTAATAAACTGGCCAGCAAACCTTCAAGCGAGCCAAGTTGCCGAAATCTGCCAACTCTAGCGTGCGGCGCAAGGCGCAATCACCAGCGCAGTCAATGCCACGGAGATGGAGCGGCCAACGTTGAGCCACTACGTCAGAGGCATGCATACGTCATTCTCACGTTTTGTTTGTTTTTACTTCTCAGAGCGAAATCGAACGATGACGTCATGACTTTCTCCTCCCGGTGTTGGCTGACCGGGCGTTCACGTGATCACCGTAACACGGATGCGCCTGGGATGCGCTGCCCTGCGCGCTTATCGGTCTGTTTCTCCGCTCCTTTTCTCCTCTTTCATCTTCTCCCCTTCCCCCTCACCCCCGGGCCATCACCGTCCACGCCATGCAGAGCGACCTGCCCGCGTCCAATAAAAAAAAAGAAACAAAAAAAAGACCTCACTCGGTTTTTCGCTCCCTCCCGAACGTCACAAGACCACGTGGTTCGACGTGACGTGCCACGACTCTGACGACCCGAGACCAATGTTGCCTGACGCAACCGAAGTTTCGGTTTCGGTATCTGCTGATGTTTAAATTAGGATTACACAAATAATATTCCATATTTCGCGAATCCGAAGACGTAGAGTTGTTTAGTAGTGCTTTGTTAATGTGAATCACATGGAAGCCTAAATTTTTCGGAATTGAGCGGAGTTGCCCTTTAAGGGCCTGTAAAGATATTTTCAAGGATCCCTTCCAATACTCAATCTAGTGAATTTATAATATAACCTGCTCTTTCAATGCAGTGCAAAAATTCTTTACGGGCTTTCCTTAGGCCGTTCTACTCGACAATTTAGGTGATGTCACCTGTTGCCTCAGCCTACTCGGTGTCTGTAGTCGCACTTCCCAGCCATCGTGCGCAACTTAAACTATGTCCACCATATGTAGCGTAAAATAGACGCAGAACACGCAAACCAGGAGTGGCTAGGAAACAGCATGCGAGGGAACAAGTCGAACAAGGGGCAAGATCGCAAGATGGCAGACAAGCGAGACCAGATCCGGAACCACCAGGACTGCTACCATTGTGGCCAGGAGCTTAACGGGCATCCAATAAATGTGTCTAATTGTTAACGAAATTTATATTAACATACACATAAAAAAAAAACTATATTTTATTACTTCAAAAAAATTTCATTGCAAAAAAAAAAAAGAATTGGCTGTAATCGGGAAATTTAAGCGTTTTCAAGCACTGCTACAAATTCCAGGACTTTCAAGGTCTGGAAATTGCTGTTTCCAAATTCAAGGGGTTTCAAGGTTTTCGAGGACCCGTGCGAACCCTGTCGCAGCATCTGGAGTAAAAGCTTGCCCGGCAAACTTGGATGTCACTAATTAAATCCACGCTTCTGTAGGTTTCGATATGGATAGGCATCATACTAGCGTGTATCCGTGTAATTGCTACCACGCGATGCAAATCACCGATTCCCGGTTAACAATTACACTGCACTAGCCAAATTCTCCTTGGAGGAAAGCAATGCCCATTGTAAGGCAGACTTACATAAAAATTCTGCCTAAACGTTTGCACAAGTCAAATTTGGGCGTTTTATGAGCCAAACAATGAGGGACGTTTCGCAGAAAGGATTCATTTGACCCACTGGGCATCTTTTGACGTGCAACCAAAATCTCGGCAATAAGCCTTCGTCAGATTGCGGGTACCTTGACTGGGATTAAAACCTGTCACGTGGGTATCCGTAGGCTGGCACCCTGCCTTGGAGAAACCAAGGTGGCCGATTCGCCCGACAGAAAATTGAATTTTGAGGAGTGCACCGAATGACATGACAATAATGCTCGATGGAACTACGTCCTAGCACCGCTAGTGAGAGCTCACCTCTTGGACTTCTTGAATGATGAGGGCGTCGCCCTCGGGGTGGGCTCCCCCCCTCCTGAGGGGCACCCTGAGGCTCCCCTCTATGAGCTTCTGGTGGGAAGCCACCACCGCCGCCACGGGGTGGTCCGCCGGCGACACCGTCGTGTAGACCACCACTGCGTCGGTTGGAACGAGACGGGCCTACAAAACATAAACACAAGCCGTTTGTTTTAGCACTAACAGATGTGGCCGTGTTTTCGTGCGTGAAAGGAATTTGGCAAATGCCAAAATGTTTGCCCACATAATTTTTCATAGTTTTTTCGTCTTGCATTTTGTACGACTCAAATGCAAGACTGGGATCTCGCAAGTGTGACTTCTGGTTCATCGTGCTTACTATAAAACACAGAATGTTCTTTTTGGAGATCGGTAGAAAGGAATGGGTGCCAAAACAATGTAAGATTATTTGACACTTGCAGTGATGTGATTGGCCTAAGCCGTTTTGGAGCACCTTTTGGAGCAGCCAAACCAGTGTTTTGGAGCAGAAAAAGTGACTTTTGGAGCAGCCAAAACAGCGTTTCGGAGCAGTAAAAGTAGTTTTTGGAGCAAATATTCTTAGAAATATAAAAATATTCGTTTTAAGTGCTGGACAAATGAAGGGCACAATGATCGCTGCAATAAACAAATTAAGGTCATGTTAGACCACCTGGGAGTCTTTCAACATGTAACTGAAATGTCAATAATATCACACATTTTGCAATGCTTCAGTTAAATGATACATGTACATGTACCCGTTATAAATAAATATGAGCCGAACTGCACATATTAAACTTTATTTGAAAATGACCAGCTTTGTTGTAAATATCACAGCATTAGGTTTACTAGCGATATAATAAACGGAAGCAGTCTCCAGCTGATGAACCACGTAACTACTGCAGTGCAATGCAAAATTGTACATAAAACCAAGGTGCATTATGACTAGCGGGTGCTTTTCTTTTTGCTTTTCAAAACTTTCTGGAAGGCTGCTCCAAGCCTCGCTTTGCCTTCGGCTAGTAATGAATGTCCACTTTCAATGCCTTCAAAGAGACATTGAGACATCCCACAAGTGTACATACATTGCTGTAGGCGTTGCCGACCAATTCCGAACGGCTTGCCAACGTTTTACTGGTTCCCGACGTGCCAGATTTTCCTCAAAAGTAAGCAAACGTAAAACAATGAATTGCAAGCATCCCGGCTTGCGCCTCTGTCATGCAATCACGTTCGCATGCACATGAGGGCAACTTCGGCTGGCTTGCAGTTGCACGTGCTTCGTCACGCAAGCAGATTTGGCTGTTCGAGTGAAACGGAAACCATGCCACTCCGCTCCGTCGCCAACTGGTTACCAGAATTGTATGTAAAAAGTAACTGTCCAGCATACGCCAAAAAGTAGTCTAGCGGCACGTTCTTGCCAGGCCGGCAGGCGAGGCACAAACTAAACACACAGAAAAAAAGAACCTGAGCGCATCAATGCAAGACATCGCGAGCCAAGGTCAAAAGTTCTTGGAGCGCTTTGTGCAACGACTAAACTCGAGACAAACAAGTGCGCTTATGGGTTCAGCGTGCAGACATTGCATCCTTTGCTTTAGTTCGCTCCTCTTTACCAACTTTCTTTCGCGCCAAATTTTTCACGTCCCGGAGTCCCTCTTGAAAGAAAGCCCACCAAGAGAAACCTAGGTAATCAATACTTCGACACAGCAGTCTGAGTTAAAGAGGGACTTTTGTAGTAGCGTATGATTTAAAGGGACACTAACACCCCCCAAAAATTTTTTTTTATTTTTTGCCAGGCGCTTCATTATGGTGTCGGAGGACTACCCAAGTAATTTTTTGCAACAGAGTAGCGTATTTTTTTAATAAAGCCAAAAGACGCAACTGCTCGAAACCGAAACCGAAGCCCGACGGAGGTTGGAGAAGTGGAGAGAAGAGAGTGAGTGGCGGAAGTCACGTGGCTACACCCGACCGTGCGTTTTTTTTTTTTGTTTTTTTTTTCTCCTCTCTGTAGCAGACGACACGACATGCAGCGTGCGGGAACTGCTCGCCGTGCGATTTTGTTGCAGTTATGTTTGTTCCGCTCGTTGTTCTGTACTCCAAGATGAGTTGTTTTGTACATTGAGGAGTTGGAGATGAGTAGTGAGTGCCCGTGGTGAATTTCCATGATCGGCTCCGAAAAGAATACACCCAAGATGTTGCGTGAAGAGCTGGCTCACATGTCCTGCGTCCGAAAAAAAGTGGCATTGTGCGACAGAGTTTCCGAAAGATCAACAGGATCGGGACCAATGGCTGGCTGCAATTCCTGTAGAACATATACGGGCACCTCAAAAAGCGGATGCTTTCCGAGGTGCCCGTACCCTGCATTTTGTGGAAAGTGATTACATTGACTTCGCAGGTGTCAAAATGGAAATCCTATACCATTTAATTTAGCGAAGTATCGTCCACAACATTTGTTTGTTATTTTTTTGTTTGTTTCTTCAGTGATGATTGTAAAAAAAAAAAAAGAAAAAGATATGTAAACATCAGAAAATGTTTGAAAAAAAAAAAAAAAAGTTTCACGGGGGATCGAACTCGGTCTGCCGCGTGTGAACCGAACGTCTTTCCCACTGAGCTACTGGGGCATCTCTTTTGTGGGGTATCTCTTTCCTTGGTAATACTTCAGCCGGTAAACTGTAAGTTGGAAAGTTTGCTGTCGATTTTTCTCTAGCAAAAGCACTCCCGAGTCGAAGTCGGGAAGCACCACGCTTTGGGGACATTCGCACCTAGTGAAGAAACGTACGCGTGCATATTCAACTCGAAGTAGACACGTCGTGCTTGACATTTGCGCGAGCGATGTCTTCAGCCACGAGAAGGGAGCGACGGCTCGGCGACGTCTTCGTGCAAATCGGCTTGATGGCCGGGCGTGTCGTAGGGATGAATACCAATTCTTCTGATCAGTCCCAAATTTCTCTTTTAACGGTAGACAGAATTCGCCAGTACCGTGAACGACAGTTCTGAAATAGAGGTCCCACGCCCGTCGTCCGCTGCCATCGCCGTCCCCGCAAGTCCCACGATACGCGAAACGACGAACGCACAGAATGCTTCCGGTTGTCTGTGGAACTTTTTTTTTAATCAACGTATTTACAGCTTTTTAGAAGCCACAAAAAATGGGTTTCATATTTTTTTTCTATTTTTAATATTGAGTGTGTGCCTTCAGTGACCCACGACTTGGATTAAATTCGGTGGTCGCATCGATACCTTAGAAAACGGCCCGTGACCGCGAAAAAGAGTGAGCGAGACTCGAACCGGCCAGTTCTTGATCGGCGGTTTTCGGGCGGAAAGAAACCGAATTTCGAGCCGCAAATTCTGTTCTGGGTAGTTGAGCTCTCATATGTCACGTACAACTAAAAACCTTGGCGAGCATAAATACCCTGTCAGTGTCCCTTTAAACAAGAACTGGAATGTTGATGAACCTGCGGCGGCCCTCATGTTACAGTTTAGAAAGCGCCATATCTGCAACGACATGGGGACGGCAACACCCGACGTCGCGCGACCACGACGACTGGCACTGGCGGGCATTGACCAAATATAGCTTTCCAAAGGCCATTTCTTTCAGGAGAGAGTGCTTCAGCTCATAAAGTAAATCCCGCAGCGTAAAAACGTGGTTTCGTTACACAGCATGACGGCATAGCTGGTACCCGGCACCCTTGCGTCGGAGCGTACGCACAGGGCCGCGTCTATCGTTGAAAAATTTTAAAAATATGCAATGAGATGACGAGAGTGCGAAACGAGAGACATACAAGACTGGATGGATGATTGAGGTATAGGTACTTTCTGTCGGGTGGCCGCTTGTGCCACCTGGCCCACGCATGCTCAAATACGGTGTTCAGTTTAGTTTCGATTTTGAGAGCCGACCAAAATTGGTCCTTTGGCGCAGGCTTGGCACAGATTAGCCATATTTTGGAAAAATGTAGTAGGATGTAGCAGGGTTAGCCCCTTGGCGCAATTGGGGCAGCAATAGCATCACTGCACTTGGTATTTTTATCGTAATTTTATATGGGCCTTTTACAAAGTACTACTATAAAATAGCTAGTAATGCGTGTCAAAAGATTACTACCTAAATAGTGACAGGTAGAATTCCTATGCAATGTTACTACACTTTACCTTACTCTCATGCACTTCTGTTAGCCTACGTGGTTACAATGTATCACAATGAAAATCTCTAGAAAAAAGATCTTGTTAGAGATATATTCAAAAAGTTCTGGTCTTCAATATTGTGATGCCAGAATTCGTACTTAGGCACTGGTTTATTTTTTAAATGTTCATAAAGAACGGAAAAAAAAAAAAAAAATGCTTATTTAAGCAAATTTAAGTTCCACTAAAAATTAAGTTCCCATAAAAATAAGTTCCCGGGAAATGTAGCGCCACAATATTACTCAGTTTTTAATTATCTTTCTAGCAAAACCATTATCAAGTCAACCAGTTTGGTGGTTGCTAAAAAAAGACCAAAAAGTTGCCATTGGAATCACATAGGGCTCAGGAGCTGCAATATCCTCTTAAAGAAACTATTTGATATTCGATTTGAAAATGTGCGGCCAAAATCACTATGTACTATGAATTTGCTTCAAACTCAAAATCCACTATTCATGTATGCCTAGTGGCACCAGAGGTTGTAATAAAATAGGTTAATCAACAAAAGAAATTATTATCTAGATAAAAATAAAATAAATTTTAAAAAATCTTTTACCTTTTTTCTGAGCTTCTGAACTCGGTTGATCACTTCCCTGGCAAGGCCCTCATCCATCATTGATTGGTCCGGAGACACATCCAGCAAGATGAGAAGCTGCACGCAATGGGCAACAAGATCAGCAAACGACGGTCGCCACCGACAACTCCTACAATGCAGGGTGCAGAAAGAAGGACCAGAAAAGAAGCCGGAGACTTGTTTCTGGTATCTTCCTCAAAAGACAATGGGAAATTGCCACGCCATTGGACCAGCTGAGCACCGATGGCATATTTTACTTTCACAATATCATCGCCGCCATGTTTCTTCATCACTCTATCTCCAACGCGACAAAATCTTTCCTGTCCGGCAAAAATTCCTTCCCTCGTCCTTCGCACCTTTGTTCACAGGCAGGAAATGAGCTCGGAAGCTGGCAAAAAAGGAGGAACAGTTTCCTCCTTTCATGTTGTGGGAAGAATAGCGAGGAGGAAAGTCGTGGTGGGGGCCCTCTTCTTGCGGACCGGTCTTTGATGCCATTTTCTACCTTTAAAGGGGTATTCACATGAGGAGAAGTCCCTCCCTTTGCTCCCTGGAATGCTCATCACCTGGTAGCAACGTCATGCCTTTGCACTGAGCCACGCGGACGTAGACATTCCAGGGGGATGGGGGAACTTATGCTCGGGCTGCACAGAAAGCCCCCGCCTTGGTGGTGAATCTCTTCGCAATTGGCGGTATTTTTTCACGCGTGTCCGACGGCCCTACAGGTTTTGCTCGGCGGGATACCGGCAGTAGCGTCAGGATCACCTAACTTGTTGTGGCTTGCGCTGTTGCGCGTGTTGTCCGAGGTTACCTGAAGGAGTCTTTGACATTCGTCAATGCCGTCCTCAAGGCCCTCCTTGTACAACTGGTTTTGGATCACGTCCTTTGTGTTGCATTCACCCATTCATGAAGCATTTTTTTTTTTAGCAGAAAGCAGTTTGTTGTCTTCCACATCTAACAACGCTGCTGCCCTAATTGCTTATTGCCATGCCATGTACACCTCAATTTTTCTACTCTTGTCAGTGCGAACTGAGTCCTGTTGTTGAGCACGACCGCTATATGCGTCTGATAAAATTGACATCCCTCTCGGCTCCCCGCCATTTGCGTGCGTGCTGGAGTCGGGGAGGGAATGCCGCTGGTTTCGTCGATCACCGATGTCTCGCACATCCCTCCCTGAAAAGCCTCCCCCGTGTAAATATCCCTTTCACTTGTCATGACAATCGGTGCAGGATAATCTTTTCGCTTCAATATCTTTCTCCCTCTAAGCCATAGAAAGATACACTATCTCCATTACTGACAAGAAAAGTAAGCTTTAAAATGACCTTTCAAGCCTGAGCAAGCATTTGCAAAACATGAAATTCAAGTAAAATAGCCATCAGTTGCCTGCATATTTGCGAAGACACATGTTCATAATCATACAAGCAAACACAAACTGACCCCTCAAATAAAAAAAGTGAAAGCCGTTTACAACTCTCTGTAACACCGAATTAGAGCGCAGCTCTTGAGGAGGAGGAGGGAAGGGTACTGGGGGGGGGGGGGGTCAAGTGACCTGGGGGGTCACGTGACCTTGGGGGGTCACGTGACCCCCCCAGTGACGATGCGGATTCCGATGACGTCATCAGTGACGTCACTGATGACGTCATCCGTGATGATGACGATGACGATGCCAGTGACGTCATCAGTGACGTCACTGATGACGTCATCAGTGGTGATGGCGATGACGATGCCGGGGACGTCATCAGTGATGATGACGATGACGACGAGGATGCCGGTGACGTCATCAGTGATGATGATGATGACAATGCGGATGCCGGTGACGTCATCAGTGACGATGACGTCATCGGGGAGGTCACGTGACCTTGGGGTGACCTTGGTTACGCCGACGCCAACGCTGCTCAAGCCGGGAACGGGCCTCTAAGAGCTGCGCTCTACAAAAGTCACTATTAGGGTGGTGGGCCATGAGGAAAGAAATAGAAAAAATGAAAGCCGTTTACAACTCCCTGTAATGCCGAATTAGAGCGCAGCTCTTGAGGAGGAGGAGGGGAAGGTACGGAGAGGAGGCTATGCCCCTCCTCCTCACCTGCTTGCCTTCCATTTAGGAGAAAAGTTTCCCCTAGATTTAGTGGGGGAATGTTTTTGCTATATTTAGCGGTAAATTTTTCCGCTAGATTTAGCGGGGAAATTATTTCCGCTAGATTTAGCGGGGAAATTATTTCCGCTAGATTTAGCGGGGAAAATTTTTTCTGCTAAATTTAGCCAGGAAATTTTTCCGCTAGATTTAGCAAGAAAATTTTCCCTCTAGATTTAGCGGCAAATTTTTCTGCTAGATTTAGCAGGGAAACATTTTCGCTAAATTAAGCGGGAAAACTTTTCTGCTATATGTTGCAGGAAAATTTTTCCGCTAAATTTAGCGGGAAAATTTTTCAGTTAGATTTAGCGGGGAAATTTTTACGCTAGATCTAGCGGGGAAAATTTTCCGCTAAATTTAGCGGGGAAATTTACCCATAATGCACTGCGCGGTTACGCTGACGGCGACGCCACTCAAGCCGGAAACGGGCGCCTCAGAGCTGCGCTCTAAAACGAAACAAGTTTCCGTAATGCACATAGTAAGCTTTCCAACAGCATAACAGTTGGACACAATCATAAGGAAAGACAATGCCACTCACATCCGCCTCAGCGTGTGCCTCATACTGTTCAAGCAACTCTCCGTCAGCCCCCGAGAAGCTGTACTGCACCCTGATGTCGCCCTGCTCCAGGCGGTGACCGCACACCGTCGGCATCTCTCCCTTCAGGTATGCTTGGATGGCAGAGTCCTTCAACTCCTGCAAAAACAAGCCGGGAACAAGCAATCATCGAGGACAGTCCACCTCACCAAAATTATACATTCGTTGCAGTACTGTGTCCAAAAATGCACTGCAAACATAACAATTTTGTGTCCTGAAGCCTGAGCGCTCACCCTGATCCCCTGGGAGACGGCCTTGCTCTCCCCACGCAGGCGCAATCCCAGTGCCTTGATGTCGGGTTCTGCCTTCATTAGCACACCATACTTTTCCTTCTCCGACGTCACCGTAAGCTGCTTCACGTTCAGCTCCTGTCGAGATAGAAACGGCAGTTGCTTGTGACATTATCAACATAGTAACTTTGATAGAACAGATGGGGACCTCGGGTAAAGAACACGACTGACAGGTTCACATTTTCAAGGGCATGAAAACATGCTCCGTAAAATTGTGCAGAACTGGTCTCATTTCTCAGGGAAACATCAACTAACAAGTTCGTTAAAGAGCGAGTGTCATAAATGCTCGGAAGTATGAAAACCTCTTCACGGAGACAGCCCCCGCGTCTACATGAGCCAATCGTTACAACATGTGAAAACATGCTCCCATAAAAGAAGCGAAATGGTACCATAAACTAAAAGAGCAACCTGCATTGGGACATTGACTACAGACTTTCAATGTAGAATGCAGCGCAAATGAAAAAGCAGTTGCTTGTTCGTTTTTCAGGTGAACATGTCGACATTTCAGTCAGATTGACATGCTTCATGCCGAATCCCCTGAAAAGCCTGACGGCGACACCTTGGACTTGAATACTTTTTTCAGGTTTTAATACCATATAAATTGGAGAGTGCAACAAGACTACTGTTTTTAAAAAAAGGTCAACTACAAAACTTCCTAATTGGCAAAGATTTTAATGACTCATTTCTAATTATGAGTGAAAAAATTTCAACTCGAGATAACTTTTTTTTAGAATTAAGCTAAAATTATAACAATGCCTTTGTTGCACTTCCTAATGTTTGTAGAACATGCAGAAATACTTTGTACCATAATTTTTGAAGGGGGCATTGTAAAAAGGTTGGGCAGAAACATTTGTGAAAAAGTTTTTTTTTTTTAAAACTATGATAGGAAAAATTGAGCTTAGGTTTGTGCTCAGCACAAGAACTTATAATAGATGTAATACTTTATTATAAATGACATCATAAATGACTAGAAAATGTCCAAGACCAGGATCTCCCTTTAACTCTACAACCTCCACAGCACATCAGTGGATGTACACAGAGAGACAAAAGTAAAATGCACACACCTCAAGGACATATTGCCTTAGTGATGCAACATCATCCAGGTACTGCTGGTCTTTGTGTATGACCACCAGTTCTCGCAGTGGGTACTGAAAAAGAAAGAAAAGAAAGACGGTAGATGTGAAAGGGGTTTAGCATCGGGCTTTAATTGTGGTATACAAAAAAGAATGCCACAATAAAGGCCAACAGTATGTCGGATAGCCTCACCTTGAGAGGAAGTGTCCTGCGATCTCTGACGATGCGGCCCAACTCGATCACTGTCTGCATGCGGCTCACACTGCGTTCCACCACCTCTTCAATGAGTTCGTTCCTGAGGGGAAACATCACATTATTAAACCTGCACTGAAATCTAAATTAATAAAAATTTTTGTTGAAAAGAAACAGCTGCTTGTCTCAATAGACAACAAACTTATGGGCATTTGCAATTGTAGAACAAGGAATCTGTAAAAATTCCATTATATTGCTTTCTTTGCATACATAAAACACAAAGTATCGAGCCTTGGAAGGTGTAATCCAATTTGCATAGCCAAACCTCCCTAAATCAGGCTCTTCATCTGTTCTCTTTGCAAGCTTCACTATGAAAACCAAAAGCATATTTCTGGGAGGTCAACCTGCTATACCAACAAAAGGCATCTGACACACCCCAGCCAAATACAGACAATCACTTTAGATTACATTTAATATTTTTAATGTGTGACAGTAATCTCAATTCTATGGCGCCTAGACTGAAATAAGCCTGTCAGACAGTCGGCATTCAGCCAACTAAGTTGGACCCACCAAACGGTGAACTGCAGGAACTATGCAGGGCCCATGAAGGTCAGTCATAGCGGTTTAGAGAATGAGCCCAGCAAATCATGACACCAAAAACATTTGCATCCAAAAGAGCAGCCTACACTAAAACATTAAAAAAGCCCTAAAAATAAATATTTTTTTAAACAGTTTGGTTGGGACATGCGTATCAAAAAATTAATTTAATGGGAAAAATAATTTTTTTTAGAGCAATATTATGGCGCGAGATTTATTTTAACTTCTGCGCGCAAAGTCCATCATATCACGGAATGGGCGTGCGTATGTACACTCTTTCCACTTCAACAAGATGGTCATACACTCTCTCCACCTCATTGTGATGGCCAAGCCAACCTTCTCGCCTCCACGCGCCCGAAATGCCAAGAGAGAAAAAAAGTGGAAAGAAGGTGACTACCAACCAAAATCGCACCTCGCATCCCAACCAGACTGTTTAAAAAAAAAACATTGTTCCTTTTCAGGGACCCATATGAGGTATGAAGCTCATTCGCCGAAAGTCCCAACACAGGTTGTAGTATTTCACAGCACCAACATTGATAGTGCCAGATCATTTGTGTTTTCTTTGTAGAAGAATAAATAAACAACAATTTTTTAGGGCTTATGTGCAAAACCTACAAAGGGTATCAGCATGCATCAGCAAAATAGGTAGTGAGGGCTACTAGTTGAGATAATATCTAGATCTACTGACCCACAACCAAAATCTGTCATGTAAAACACATGTTTGGCTTTCTGCACATCTTGTGGCAAAGCCGACATGCGGGCTTTGTACAGTACTGATGGGCGATTCCCTCGGAGGATTTGGAGATATCCAAAAGTACTCCAGGCCCACGCCTTTAGAACGGTAGATGCTTGCACTTGCTTCCAGGCACACGATACAAACAAAAGAGTGCTCCAAAACTGCTTGAAATTTACAAAGCAAGTACCCCAAATAACATATACCCCATTTCAAAACCAAGAGACGCCAGCCTTACGGAGATATATGTCTACCTAAAACGTCTCACTATGTCTGCTGCTACATGTAAATTTCTTTGCTGCAATGTGTAACATAGTAGACTCCATATTCAAAACCTGTCCACTTCTAGCTCTCCATGTTCCTTCGCAAGACAAAGAAAACTACCTATGACTTGCCTGGGCTCTGGAAGCAGCAGGTAGTGGATGCTGCGTGAATCCTCTTTGGAAGACAGCTCTGGGAACAGGTGCCTTAGGGTCTGGTACATCAACTCCGTCAGGAATGGTGTGAATGGTGCCTGCAAAACAACAGCTGGCAGGGTTACTGGAAATGCCTTTGTTTCAGAAACTCGGCAACTCTTGAGTCAGCAAACAATTAAAAAACAAATCACTAAAACAAAAACACAGCTTACCATAAGCCTGATCATAATGTACAGGATGCTGCAAAGGGTCTCAAGCGAACGCTGGCAGTCCTCCTTGCCATTTTCTCCCTGAAACAAACAATAAAAAACAGAATATAATTTCCAAATGCAAGCAAAGAGTGGCTGGACTATGTTCTTCAGAACTCGTCTGCACATAAAGTAAATAGAAAAGTAACACATTGCAAACATAACATGAACATGTGGTCTATAAAATTATCCAAATCATTTGCTGCAGAGAACACAGTTCTTCAGATGTCTTTTGTGCATACAAAGAAAGTAACATATTCTAAACATCAAAGAGATCTGTTGTCTACAAAATCATAAATTAATTGCTGAAGAGACTACCGGAAACAATGTTATCCTTGAGAGCCCCTAATATTTTTTACTTTTCAAAAATATGTTCAATTCATAATCATGTCACACTATGACAGGGTTTCAGCTTGCCAGCTTTTTGGAGACATTTTTATTCTATCCATTTTGCCAGCCATTCTCCAATATGCTCTGGTGCAATAAATCAAAAAATCAAAACATAGGAATTATTAAATCACTATTTTTTTTTTTTTTTTCAATACAGTGATGCACAACTTGGAAGGATAATGCACAAACCTTCAGCCTTCTGCGGTTCATCCTGACGTACCAGTTCGTCAGGTGGTCCACAAACTTGACGAGTCGTGGCACAACAGTGTACAGCCGGTACTCTGAGAAGCCATAAAAGAGAGACAAGTTGTGAATTCTTCAACTTAACACATGCTCTACTCCTTCACCTTTCATCTCCTTCTTGACGAAAAGCACCAGGCTCTGGGTATAAGAGAGAATCCATCGATCCATGAAGTTCGATGATGCGCCCTTGATGGATGCAGCACACAGAAACTTCTCTCCATGTTCCTGGGGGCAATAAAAAAAGCAAGCATGAATGAAAAAAGACATCCCCATTCCAAAAGCTAGATGTACTAGAAAAAACTGCAATTAGATTCCAATAGTACATTTTTGATCAGTACAAACAATTTGAAACTACATTCATATGAACATTAAAGTCAGGCGATTCAATCGTAAAATGCTGAAAGAGCAACCAAGCAAATTCTTGAGTTAAATGTATGCATCCTTCAAATCCCTCGGTCGGCACTCAAGCTTACTAAAAACGGAGTATGGACACTCGCTATTTAAAGGTGTGTAGCATCCAAGATTCAAATGTCAAGATTACTTGGCTTACAATAACAGCAACAGCAAGAATGATCAGATCAAATAAGTGCCCCTACCTCAAAGTATCAATATTCTCAAGTGGCATGAGATGGAAAATCGCCAACATTGCATCACCCTGGATATCTACTAGTCCTGTCTCTCAGTGGGTCTGGGTCTTGGAAAAAGAAAACCAACAAGGTTGACCAGAGGAAAATTGGCGACCCCCTGGACGGGGGGAAAAGGCGGGGTGTGTCCTTTTTCTTTTTATTTTGTATTTGCCCGATCCCCCTAAGGTCAGCCTGGTGGTTCATTCCCCCAGCCCAGTGATAGTTGCAGGGATGTAGAGGGACAGAATTTGGGTATTTAAGTGGAGGAGGGAAGCATTTTCTCAGGCTAGGTGGTGCAAGCTACCGCCCGTTACAAAGGGCACAGCCAATATCATCCATTCATCCATCCTTGTCACACCTGGGACAAAGTGGAAGTCTGCAGAAGAAAGCAACCCTGACATACCTTCTCAAAGAGGACAATGTTCTGCACAAGGAACCGGTAAGCATTGTACCAGGGCAGAAAGACATCCTTCAGGATGTCCCGCACCCCTTCCTCGCGGAACCTTAGGTTCTCAGCCCTCACCACTGGAGAGTTAATCAGGTACAACCTGGAAAAGAAGCCAAACCATTGCTGTCTAGATTCTTTTAAACCTTCAAAGCACATGCAGGAAAAGTTAGAATATTTTACCTCAGGGCGTCAGCACCATACTTGTGGACAACCTCCGTAGGGTCGGGGTAGTTCTTCTTCCGCTTGCTCATTTTCTGGCCGTCACTTTAGAAACGACAAGCAGGAACAGCCGGATGAGAATAATGCTTCAAACAAGCCAAGAAACCTATGAATTGTTGCAACTACTTCATTACCTTGCCAGAACGAGACCATTGGCTATGAGATTCTTGAATGGTGGCTTCCCAAACAGAGCAGTGGAAAGTACGAGCATGGTGTAAAACCTGAGAAGCAAAGGGAACACCATTAAAAAAAAATACCAAAATGCTGAATGGGAGCGATACTTTAGGTATTACAAAGACATTCGAAGGACACCCAAAACGAGCCACTAGTTGAAAATAACTGACCACAATTTATCCAAATAGAGATAGTACAGGCAAAAGTTTCTTTTATAGCCTGAGAGAACCCCAGTTTTCAATACCGTTGATCAGACATTTTCCATAAGTACAAAACTTTAAGGGCTGGGGGTACAAAACTTTAAGTGCTGGGAGTAGGGTGGGCACATCCCTACCACTGAAGTCACAAAAACTGAGAAAGATGTTTGATATGATCCCACAAAGACTCAGGTGTATCGAAAATATCAAGTACATTCACGGGTGCACGCAAACAAGTCCAATTTAAGTTGTTCTTTTTTTTTTAAACAAAGGCACACTACTACACCTATACGAACACGCTTTTATCCCAAACTCACTGCCTGATGGACAAGAGCTATGTAATGTGCTGAATTCAAGACGAGTGATAGGAAGGAGATTACATTACTGCAACATTGAAACTATCGTCAACCACTGCATAGACATTGCTTTAGAGCATGCTGATAGATAGCCAAGGTCATTCCCTAAGGTGCTCGTGCACTTACGTGGGTCATCGATACCCCTGTGTGTACAGACTTACATGTAGGATAAGCAATTATTCTTACCACTATCCACATGAGCCCGGGAGCAAATGCCCACAAATGCAAAAAGAGAGCACTCACCAGCCCCTGGTCTGGTCCACTCCCTCTGCGATGAAGTCTGCTGGGAAGCAGGCCTCAAACTCCTTCTTGTTCTCGAAGGGGTAGTGGGCCTGGGCGTAGGGCATGCTGCCGCTCTCGAACCAGCAGTCGAACACTTCAGAGATGCGCTTCAGGGTGCCCTTTCCCCTCGACGATGGGATCTCCAGGCGGTCCACCCTGCATCGAGAGAAGTGCAGCAGATTAGAATGTCGGCACCGAATTCCATTAGGCTTATCAGTTTAATTCTCACGGTCAGTTACATTTGATTTTCTTTATCATAGTCACTGACAAAGTGAAAACGGCAGGGAGGAGTTTCGTTCATTCTGTCTCCATCGCAAACTCCTTTCCTTCGACAACGCTTCAATGTCTCGTACACCTCGAGCAGCAAAAGCATGGCAGAAGGCAAAGAGCGCATAGTGGAGCCTGGGCGCCTGAAAGACAAGCGCTACCGTTCTCACTCTGTCAGTGACTATGACCTACCTATGTAACATCCCGGAGGAACGCTCGAATTCACCGCACTGAGGACTGGCAAATGCAAATAAATTTTCGTAAGTCGACATATATCCATATAACGAACAAAAAAAGCGTTTTGAAATTTTGTTATAATATAGGCAATGTTAATTTGAGTGTTGTAAACAGTTTTAAGTACCTTGGTGTGGTGATCTCACACGATTTGCAATGGCGCACCCATATAGATAATGTCTACTCCTCTGCCTATCGAAGTTTGTGCTTTCTTAAACGAAAGTTAAAACATGCAACTAGTAATGCCAAAATCGCAGCTTATAAGACAATGATCCGTCCTATTTTAGAGTACGCCAGCATTGTATGGAGTCCAAACAAAAAAGTAGACATCAATAGATTAGAAAAAATTCAAAGGCAGGCTGCACGTTTCATTCTTAATAAATACAAACGAACAGACTCTGTGACTGAAATGCTTAGCCAGTGTGGACTTCAATCATTAGAAACTAGACGGAGAATAGCGCGGCTAAAGTTCTTATTTGCGTTGTATAACAATCACTTAAACATTGAACCTGAACTATATTTAAATGAAACACATAAACGATCGCGCAGATTAAATCACAATAAAACAATCCAACCGTATAATAGTAGGATAGACGTTTTTAAATATTCATTCTTTGTGCAAACAATTGAAGACCGGAACCAACTTCCAGATTATGTCATTAATTCTGCAAATATGTCCCAATTCGAGTCTTCTTTAAAAAAGATATTTACCCAGCAATAAATAAAAAGGGTGTTTTTCCTTTTTTTCTATTTCACTTCTTTTTACAAAGTGTGGCGATATGGTTCACGTTGTCTTCAATTAAAAATTGTATAACAGTCTTCTTCTATTACTTACATATGTATAGAGTTCAAATTTTTGATATGACTGTATATATATTGTTGTTACCTCTCCTGTAATAGCCTTCAAGTGAAGGCTAACAGTATTCTTAAATAAAATAATAAAAAAAAAAATGGCCCAGTGTGTTTTTCCCCACTGATGTCTTTTGGTAGAAGACGCAAACAGATCACCCACCCCACATAATACATGCAATGTCCAGCAGGACTCGCCTAGCTGCCATGTTCATGGTCAAAAGAGAATGTGGAGGGCTTATAAGCTGGGCAGATTAGAAAATGCCGGGCCATGCCTCAAATGGGATGAAGTGCAGATTATTGTATTGTGACTGCAGGATAGCAATAACAAAAAGCGTATGTTATAAAAGGAACCGCTAAAAACAAACGAGATACAATGATCTATAATTTTTCGATTCATATATTGTGCATTCATTGTGCTTACTACATAAGAAAATTGAACTAGCAAAAACAAAAGGGTGGCAGAAGCATATACGTTCAGTTGCGAAAGCAGTCTGCTCTATCTAGCCAACAGATGCGAAGGCGTGTGGTCTCCATGCCATTCAGTGCTGTCACTATTGCCTCGCAGCGCCGACGGTGACAGCACTGTCGGCGCTGAGAGCCAGACTTCAGACACTCAGTGCCGCACGATGCAACCATGCGGGCAGCTGACCCAATTGTCACTGCTGCACAGGCCACCCGCAAACAGGTCGCAATTGCTAGACACGGTAAACATTGATGTCGCCACCTATTGAGAAAATTCCTGATGATAATTAAATAAAAACAGCACCGTGAATGAGTTTGCCATGCCTGCTATTTTTGACAGATCTTTTGCCGAATTGCCCAAGCATCAAAGATACTGTGGGAACGTAGGCACACCAGGGTGTCTACCAAATTGTTTTTTTTAAATTCGCTGACTTTTCCAGGTTTTCCCTGACTAATTTAATTGAATTCCCTGACCCACAACTACCGACACCAAAACACAATATATGATAGATAGACACTATTCACAACGTAAAATATTTTCTTTAAGTTAGATAAAGCAAACTTTAGAAGATGTTTACAATACGGCATTGACCCGGGTTTACTGTTTCAGGGACTTTGGTCCCAACACCTGATCAGTACATCAATTTGTTCTCCGAGTTACTTCGTTCAATGAATTATCAAAAGCAACCACCAGATATGGCACGTTAGAGAGGCTTGCTAGTAACTTGTCTTGAAAGTAGGGGGCGATAACACGACATATTGTATATCCCACTTTGTCTTTTCCAAGCTGAATTTTTCTGGCGGTCTCACACATCGGGAACATCAACGGAAACAGCGAGGCAGACGCTGCCGCTGAACGGAAAGACCCATGAGTTGCTATAGTGTTCAAGCACCGCATGAATCCCCGGCCTTTGTAACTTCCTTCTTCAATAAAAAGCCACCACCCACGTCTTCACAGAGGGGCTAAGAGCTTCCGTGGCGGTGGTTAGACGCATTGCCGGAGCTCTACAAGCACTATTGTTACCACCGGACAAAAAACACTCGTTGCTGTCGCGGAAGGCAAGTCCGCATTTGTCGCAGTTTTGAAAAATACGACAGGGCTCTGGGAAACGCTTTGCAGATATTTCATAGCAGTTTGATGTTTCTTACCCTCAAGACGAGTAGCAATCGCCCTATTCCCCGTGTTGCTCAGGGAGAACTTCTTGCAGCACATTGCGCAGTGAGCACTATTTAGATCATTTGGAATGGGCCGAATCCAACTCGCATTCGTGCACATGTCTGGGTTTGTCCAGTTGAGATTGAAGGAGCACTTTCTCGACAGCAACATAGTACCATTCACATGCCTCCACTTTCGGAAAATAACACAATAGAAAGCACAACCCACAGCCACAAACGCACGTGGCAGAGCTCGTAGAGTACAGGCATCCAGGTTGAGTTTATGGGGAAGCGCGAAAGCACCATATCTGACAAACGAATGGATCGCTAGGCGCGCGCCTCTCAGAGGGTAGATGAATGAACGACGGCTGTTCTTTTTCGAGTGAGTGGTGACTCGCACCACCTAGTATCGGCTAGAGCAACTGTCTCTCCTCGTACTAGAGCAACACCACATGACTAGGGTCACAAACTAAACAAAATTGCCGCTGCTACTCTGCTTCACTAGTAACTGTGAGTAACTCTTTAGCCGCCATACTTTAGCGTTGCTACCCTAAATTGTAGCTTATTTAGTGGCTTTAGAGTGCACTAAAACAACGACGAGTCGCCAGTTTCGCACATGCTCTCGTGTGAAGCATAGCGCATAGAAAATTGGGCGGGTCGCATCGCGCCTAGGGGGTCGCGACACCGCGCTTGACTGCGCTCGTGGCTATGCCTGCCCGTGCCTGCCGCTTCTAGCGTAAGCGGGCGAGTATGGGATAAATTCCCCGACTCGGCAATCTTTTTGGAAATTTCCCTGACAATTCCCTGACTTTTCCAGGTCTTAAAATTCCCTGACAATTCCCGGTTTTCCCGGTCGCTAGACACCCTGGTACACGCGTGTCACGTGCTGGCATCTGCAACAGTTTTAACTATTCAAAAGCAAAAAGCTAAAACAAATGACACTTTGCACAAGCGTTGCTCTTCGCCTTATTTTCTTATTTTGGTTATTTACTTAGAATAATTTATATGGGGAAGGCGAGCGCGTGTAGCGCATTTACCTATGTTTTCAGCATTCTCTTTGGTGCTTGTATAATTTAGCTAAAGGTCCACTGGCTCCCGTGTCGAGAGAGTTTGCTTTGAGCACCCGAGTTTTAACTGCTCATTTTATATAAATAATCTTGCTGTTGCACCCTCAAAGATTCCCCATCTCATCATTTTCACTGTTTATCTCTTTATGTAGGGTGGCCTTTTCGTCCTGGAGTTTGCGGCATTATAAAGCTAGTTATTCAAGTCGCAGAAAGTGCAGCAAAGAAGCAACTCACGTATCCCTGTGGAGGTCGGTGACTGGCACGCCCGTCAGCTCCTCCAGCTCTTTGATGGAACCCACGCAAACCACCTTCATACGATAAATTAACAATACTTGTGACACTCAAATACTAACCTCTCTTTACTTTTTTTACATGCTGTCGAAAATACAAACACAGCACAACCAATTGACACCACAGCCACGACTGGCTGCAAACACGAGAGTCTGTCGAGGCATTTGTTAAATGCAAGCAAAAAATTAAATGCTGAGTGCTGAAGTCCAAGACATGACTGAAAGTCACATCTTGTAATGCTTTAACAGGAAAGCTGAACATACAAGCAAAACAGCACCAACTTCAATGCCGTGCATGAATCCGAAGGAGTCACGTGGCGTTTCATTGCGAAAAAGGCGAGTCTTACTTTTCAAATTGCACGTCATGTACAGTCGGCACTAAAAAAAATCACCCCAAGCGATTGACGACCGGAAAGTCAAAGTGCACCAAGGTCGAGTGTGCTTGGGCCGTTCTTACTTTTCAATCTCAGGGGTGCTTTGGCAATCTTTTTCAAAGATTTTCTTTGTTTTTTGCTACATGGATACTGTCACTGATGATCACTGCCAGTTCAGTGTTTTCAAAACGTCTAATAACGGTAAAGCAGTGAATAAAAAAGATTATATCGCCGCTCTCAACGAGCAAGCAAAAGGTGAACATTCGTATATGGCCGGCAAAAGCTAGAGACGGAGCAGCGGCATTCTGAAAGCATGCTTCAGGAACGATTTCTGCCTGTCTGCCTTCCCTGTGTTACAAATATAGCACATACCAGGCAATCCTGATCCTGCTGTGTTGGCGAGGTTGCAGCACCACATGTCCCCTTTTCGCATGCCCGGCAATCGCTCGCTTGGGCTGATCTTTTTATGGCGGAGCTGTTGAGGGCTAGGTTCCCCAGGATCCTGTCCGTGTATGTCGACACAAACCTACCTGGACAGCTACCGCCATCTATAAGCGACGGCAGCAAGCACACAACCAGTATGGTTTCCGCCGTCGCTCGTAGATGGTGGCAACCTCTCCAGCTACAATAGAAGAATGGATAGTTGGGCGCGTTGGTCGGAATTCATCGTAGAAAACAGGGCGAAAAACAGACGACGATGACGAAGAAGCACACAGTGTATCAAGTACAGCTCCGCTGGTCTTCCTTCTTCACGAGAGTGGAAAGGCTGAACGATTTTTAGTGCTGACCATACTTACACAGTATCCGACACCTATAAGCTCATATTACATACACTTGCCACTACACAATGTATGGCTCATAATGCCAGACCTCAAAATTCTTGCATGGTCCCATTGCTAAGCTCAGAGGAGCCAGAAGGTTTTGAATGCGTGCAAAACAACTCCAGATCAATTAATAATTAATCATACGGATCAAATAATGATTAATCACCTCCTCGCCGTCGTCGCTGACCCAGATGGGGATGGGGGTGCCCCAGTAACGGTTCCTTGAGATGGCCCAGTCACGAGCATCCCGGAGCCAGTTGCCAAACCGCTTCTCTTTCACAAAATCCGGCACCCTGAGAGCGTCAAATTCCACAAAAAGGTGTGGGAAACGCAAGGATTAGCTTGGACCGCTCTCACATTTCCCTCATGCACTGACAACAAAAAAAAAAAAGAAAAAAAAAAGAAATAAAGGTCATTTTGGGTGTTTAGTTATGCTCTTTCCTTAATTTTTGCACATAAACTACACTTAGACAAACAATGGACAATTATGTACGCTCCTCTAATGTTAATACCTTTATTTCTTGTCAAATATTGAGCAAAGTGACCTGACAAATAGACCCCGATCCAAATATTATGAGCCAGTTCGGAAGAGATCAGAACGAGCACCACAAAAGTAGGCATGGGTGTTGACCACTGGGTCAGCTCCGAAATTACGATCATGGCTCGATAAATTGAACCCGCAGTACAAAATATAAATGCCACTTTATCGGCTTCTTTCTCGTCCATCCATTTAATCCTTACATCAACTCGGCGTACAAACGTGACCCCTCGACAACGTAATTGGCTTCGAAGGGCAAGCCTTCGCTGCTCTCTCACCAGTATGTCTGTGCGTTGGTCTGAAGAAGCAGCTCCGTCATGTGCTCCACACGCACGAACCAAGAGGGCACAGCCCGGTAGACCAGCGGCGTCTCGGAGCGCCAGCAAAACGGGTAGCTGTGCTTGGCGGTGCTCTGGTTCACCAAGCGTCCCCTCGTCTTCAGGTTCTTCATTATCTCCTTGTCTGCATCCTGGTTACAACAAACAAAAACATGGCGTCAGCATGCACTTTTGGTATGGTGCCTGAAACGCATCTCCGGCTGGTGTGTGTACCACATCCTAAAAAGTGGTTTCTCAATTTCCGCCCGATAACGTTACAGAAGCGTCATGTTGCGGTGCCACTTCAGGAACACTTTCGATGCGTGGGCAAAATAAATTACTAAACAACCGGTCAGGGATGCGTTCTGGGCACCATACTTTCGACAAGACCCCCTTCAACAGAGGGGCTATGGCACAATTCAGGCGAAGACGCGTTTGCACCTTGACGTAAAGTCCGACGAAGTCCGATACGGGCTCGACAAACTTCCCGCTCGGGTCGATGGGGCAGATCATCTCCTGGTCCTTTGTGACGACTTTGTTGGCCAGGCACACTCGGAAGTCGTCCTACTCAAAAGAGAAAAGAGAAACCGTTTGCGAAGAAAAGAATGCAGTGCTGTTCAAGAGATTGGTTAAACAAGGCCAAGCAAGCTTCAATCTATCTTTGTGGTGACTGGAAGCATTTTTTTTGCCATGTAAGCAAGTTGTGCGAACATTTCCCAGACCAGTGCTTCCCAAACTCTGCTACTCCGACAGCCACTGAAATATTAAAAATACTGAGTCGCAACACAGCCCAGCATAGCGTCGCCAAAACAACATTGCCTGAATGGGCCTTATATAGGCCATAGGGCTTAATTTTGCCTCTGGAGGGCAGTGCAGGGAACGGACTAGGCACCAGCATTTCATCAGCGCTCGACTGGGACTCGTGTCCAATTGGTGAACTACGTTCAGCACTCGTGCGACTGTCTTTCGTAACGGGAGTGCGAAACCGGAAACTGCTTGGAGTCGGCCATATAATGCATTCTGTGTCCGAAAAGAAAGCTTTGCCTTCAGGCTCGAACTAGGGTGTCGAACTGAGGTTTTATGTGTTGGCTTTAAAATTAATTAGAATAGTACAGCTCTATATAAATCTGAAATGAGGCGGCAAACTCAGTGATGGAAGCGGCATTTGACCTTCTGTAGCAGGTGCTGTAGCAGGCAAAATATTGGTTTGGAGCCACCACTGATGCTTTTGGATCAGATGATAACATTTGTTAGCACATCACTTGAGAATGAAAAAGAGATTGCATCTCTAAATGAGTTAATTATTAATAGTGATCAAGGGTTCCTCTTTGATACTCGAGCATATTACTTATTACCGTTTGTGATAAGAATAGATAAGGCATAAAAGAAACACAGTCTTCTTAAATGGGCAAGGCTCTAGACAGAGTAGGTTTCATTTACAATGGGTATTAAAAATGGTTAAAAAGTGAATCATAGTGCAAGACTTTGTTGGGAGAAATCCTCTCTCCCTTCTCCATTTTGCACTCGGTAGTTTGCTTAGCCAGTAAATATACTTTCTGTAAAATGACGGCTAGAACCAGCATATCCTCTAACACGTCTACCAAAAAAAATGTATCCCGTAAGTTTAATGAACCAACCAAATTCAAAACTCTAATATCAAACTGCGAAAGCCATCTAAACTTTTTAAAAGCATACACTTGTGTGTTTTTAAATATATTTTATTTAAAAAATATTGCAAATGGTTTTCACCATCCTAGCAGGAGAGGATTGCATCATATTTCTCAAAAAAGAGTCAAAACTATCAAAAGTTTGCGCATGTACACACAGTCGGACAGCAGTGAATCCCAATCGTCTACAGATTGTACGAAAAATTAGTACTTAAATGTGTTATTTTTAGGCATATATGATCTAACAATTTTTTTAGTGATTTAACCTTTCTGAGTGCTGGGGAGATGACAAAATGTATGTCTTTGTTTAAACAAGATTCATCATTGTAGATCTCATAAAAGAATCCCAATCTAGCAATTTTTCATCTGGTCTCGAGCGATTCCAGTCTACATCTTTGTAACATTTCACAAACTATAAAAAAAAGTGCCAAAAAAAAATGTGCACTCAATTGTTGAGTTTTTTCAACTTTTTCTATATCTTTTTCTTAGATATGGATCCCAGACAATTGACGCGTTTTCGAGGATGGGACGAGTGAGGGTTTTATAAGCTACAAGCTTTACCTTACAATTACATGCTCCTAGCTTCCTTCTTAAAAAGCATAATTTTTTGTAGAATTTGGCACATGTGTTATCAAGTGTTTTTCTCAGTTAAGTTTCAAGATAATAGTTAGACCCAAGTATTTCACTTTACTCACGATTTTAATACACTTTTCTGGGACGTCGTATTTAAATTCAAGAGGAGATTTCTTACGTGTTATCGTCAGAGTGCAAGTTTTTGTGTAACTTATAACCATTTCGACATCTCTCACACCAGTCAGCAATTTTGCACAAATTTTCGTTCAGCGAGTATTGATCCAAAGGGTTACGGACAGTTGTACAAATAACACGATCGTCGGCAAACGTTTTTACCGTCACAGCCGCATCAAGGTCGTTGGCTATATCATTAACTTAAATCAAGAACAGGAGAGGCCCCAGGACTGATCCCTGAGGCACACTTGACAGCACATCAAGGTGACACTGCTATTTAGCGGCATAGGGACCAGAGTTACCTTAAAATTTGCTGCTCTTTCAATTAACAGCTGCACAGGAACTCTCGTGACTACCATATGTATTCAAATATACAGGGTGTTTTAGAGAACGCAGGCCAAATCGCTCCTGCAGAAACTACTTATCACAACGAAAAAAGGCTTCTGGCACTTTGGTCCTGGGCCAGGGGCCCATTTAAAAAAATTATTAAAGTCCCGGATAATTAACTTGTTAATTATTTTTGCCTCATGAACTTTTTTAATATTGTGTTTAAAGGCATGGTTTAAATTAGAAAATTGCTCAGCATTATCGAAAACCACTAAACCAACAAATTGCAAAGCGATAGAAGGCACGCGAAGCATTTTACAGCTTTCTGAAAAACCGCACAAATTCGACGGGTGTTTAAGTTTCGGTTTGTTATTGGAGTGCATCTCCGCCCCGACGGCACCGCGCACCGCGAAGAGGTAGTGCAACCAACGTCTGCTGCGCTGTCATCGCGCGACGCAGCAGAGCCTGGTTGCACCTCTCCACGGGGCGCGGTGCTGCCGGGGCCGAGATGCGCACCGATATCAAACCGAAACTTAAAAACCCGTTGAATTTGTGCGGTGTTTCAGAAAGCTGTAAAATGCTTCGCGTGCCTTCTATCATTCTGCAATTTGTTGGTTTAGTGGTTTTTGATAATGCTGAGCAATTTTCTAATTTAAACCATGCCCTTAAACACAATATTAAAAAAGTTAATTAGGCAAAAATAATTAAAAAGTTAATTATCCCGGACTTTAGTCATTTTCTTAAATGGGCCCCCGGCCCAGGACCACAACGCCACAAGCCTTTTTTCATTACGATAAGTAGTTTTCGCAGGAGCAATTTGGCCTGTGTTCTCTGAAACACCCTGTATATAGACTCGTGTTTTCTTCTCTCTCTCTCTCTCTCGCTCATTTTTTAAAATTAGAAATTAACTTACAATTAGGACAAAGAAGGTTGACCTGCCGTAAAATTCACAGGGTCTCTTATGTTATCCCTAAAACAACTTGAAGGCGAAAGCCCAAGCGCCAACGCATTAAAGGCAAACACATCATTTACTTAATTCACTTTGATTCCTCTTAATTCGCTCTATAGTCCTTCATTTCATTGCCTCTAATTCGCCTGAGTGGTTACGTAAGCATGATAGCAAACCTCCAAAGACAGCGCGCTCTATGACGACGCACTTTTGGCGCCGTTTCATTGGTACCTTTCGTGCAATTGACGTGTTTTCTGAAGGTCAACTGAACCTTAAAACATGTAAGGCTTTTTCGCCTTAATAATCCTGAGTACAATTTACGTGCTTATTCCGCTAAGTCAGTCGCTGCTGCTAGCACTCCGTTGCAAAGCGGTGAAGCTCGACGTGTGCACGCTGGTGAGAGGCGGGGGTTGACGTGAGCGGAAGCAGCTAACGCATTAACCGGCATGAGCAATTGATGCCCAACATCAACGGCTCGGGCTGGTTGATTCGCAGCATCAAAGCATGACATCATGGCATTCGTCACCTCCTTGTATGTGTCCTTTCATCGGCTAAACAAATCAAGTGCAGTGAATGTCCCATGACTTGCGCTTTTAGTATGTGCGTTTGTGGCTGTATGTGTATGAGCCTTCAACTCTGCTCCGACCTAAGATGAAACAAACTATATGGCAGGGTTGGGCAGAAATACTCTCAAAAGTACTTCAAAATAGTACAAACACTAGGATGCATGGAAAAAACTGCTAAAATATTGACACTGAAATACAATTATAAAAATGTATTGTGATACATATTAGAAATACTTTTGAAAGATAGAAAAGTATTTGTAACTACAAATACAGAAATACATTTTGGTGGGGCTGAAATACAGACACTGAAGTACATTGTAATAAAAACAATGTTTTTGATGTTTGGTAGACTCCTTAGTGCATACGAAGAATAAAAAAGAAGCATGGTCTAGAATACAAGATTTTGTTCTTAAATCAGCAAGCGAGTAATCACTGCACGTTGAAGCCTGAATTAAGCTCGAATCAAATTGACTGCAGAATGAACATCTGGTATTTTGGGAGGCAGCAAGGGAAGCAAGCGATTTTTTAACCCCAAGGACATCTAAATCAGTTTTGTGCCTTTCCAAGTAACTTCAAGAAGTCACTATGAATATGTCCAATCCAGATGCCTTTTTCAGCAATAACCTTACAATGTCACCGTTGAATGAAGATCAAAGAACCTGAATCCTTTTATCCGTTAGTTGGGCCAAAAATGTGTCTTGTGCCAAAAATGCCATTTTGGCGCAAGATATAGCAGACTTTCGTGATAGAAGTGCTCTGCAAATGGCAGAGCACTTCTATAACTGCAAACAGTGGAAATGGGACCTCCACGAGATACAAAGCCCTTCCAGCTTGCCAAAATAAAAAAAAAAAAAAAAAAAATTTGAAATTTAGATTTTTTAATTTAGACTATGAAAAAAATTATACACAGCGGAATGCAAAATTTTAGAAAGCTTGAAAGGTTCTAACTTTTGGAGTTCGAACCTCGGCAGTGTTCTTAAGTAGCAAACTTTGTAAATCCGAACCTCGGCGAGGTTTAAAATTTCAAACTCGAACCTCGGGTGATTTGCAACATCTCAAGTTGCAACTAACAAAACACTGGAGCAATCACAAAGTGAATGACCAGTCACGAGGAACTTGCCTCTCCAAAGTATGGCGCTTGATGGACAACCCCCGTACCACTTTCTTCGGTGACGTAGCCATCGCAGAGGACTCGAAATGCTCCTTTCTCCTTGAGCTGTACAATGAAAAGGGTTCACACCTTATATCATGTAATGCAATAAACGACTAAAATCAGTGCCTGCTCACACTTAACTAATTCAGCTCAGCCCCGATGCCAAATATTGTGCAAGTTTTGACTGTCCGTATATACCAGGGGTGGCCAAGCTGCGGTTCGCGAGCCGCAGGCGGCTCTTTGCGTGTTAAAGTGCGGCTCGCAGATCTTTTGCCTAGACCGGTCCCCCCCACACACACACACTCTCCAGTCTCCCTCTTAGTCACCCGACCACTTCCCCAAAAAGAGAAATGGAACGTGTTTTAAATCGAAAGACAGGTTGCGGTTTGGTAGTCTCGTGCAAATGCTACCCTTCGTACAGTTGGACTGCTTTTGACTCGGATATATTGAAAGTAGTTTGAGTTCCGTTTATTGCTCTAGACAAAAGTTTGCCCCCCCCCCCCCCCCCCCCCCCCCCCCCCCCCACGCGGCTCTTAGAAGTTTCGTGGTATTGTTTGCGGCTCTGAGGATGGGTCAGCCTGGCCAACCCTGGTATATACGTTCAAACACTAATGCTTTATGGCAGGAACCAGCAGAAAAATGCTAGAAACTGGCGATTACATAAAATTTTAAGCAGAGTGCTATCCTGATTATGAGCTCTAACACAGTTCACCAACAGAATTCTATACTAAAGTGCTCAAAGAACCACTACAATACTGCATATAAAGCTATCCCCGGCATTGTCATAATTTCCAACTGAAAGAACAAGCACAAAGAGGTGAGCCGCACAAAAACTTGGAGGCTAAAAATGCAAAGAAGACTCGCTTACCTTCGCAAAATAAGGAAAGATTGGCTCATACTTCTTCCCGGACAAGGTGCGCCCCTTGAAGCTGGAAGGCAGGAGAGCAATTTGAGAGTAGTAGGACTATGTTTGTCATTTGCAAAACCAATGAGGCCACAGGAGTAGTGGCTTTGGACTGCTCGCGTGCCACATATCGGGGATTTGAAAGAACAGTCGCATTCAAGGTTGGCCAGCTGCATGAGTGGCATATCTGCAGACGTCCGGTCACACCATCGTCCTAGTTTTTTGGTGCTCGTGTCTGCGGCGTTGCAGCAGTCTACCCTCACTTCAGTCAATGGACTGTGTTATACGAATGTGCATCCTTAATTATGTTTGACTTTCTTTGTTGTTGTTTTGATGGACAAGCTTTTTCAAAATATATTTCTATTTTGGCACGTGGGCAAGTAGTAGAAGAAGGTCATGAAACTCAAAATGAATCTTGCAGCATAAATATTGCCCAACAAGCTTCTTTTTTTTATAGGGGGGGGGGGAGGGGGGGGGGGGGGGATTATGTATGCACATATTGCGTCCTATTCAAGCACTTTAAAAGAAATTTCTAGGGTGCTAAGAGTCATTTTAAGGAACGACTCATTTTTAATTCCTAATCTCTTGCAACTCAAAACCATAAGATCAGACTATACAGTAATTGCCCAGGTGTAAACATGTAGCAAATGCTATATAGTGCATGTCTGGAGTGTCTAAACTACTACACTGCCAACAGATGGCTCACCTGGCAAGGACAGTGTACTCCTCCGGTTTCTTGAACAGGGCCTCCAGTCGAGACTCCATCATGATGTACAGCTTGCCAGTGGCATTGTCTGGAGGGGAGGAGCAAGATGGCAGGGATGAAGGTTGCACTGCTCCAAAATGCCACTATGAGAAGAAGTTAGTTACGTTAAAATGCCACTATGAGAAGCAAGATATCCCCAGAAAAATAAAGCTCCCATTTGCGACAGATTTGTGCGATAAGGATTGACGTACTGGTTGAACGTACTTGTCAGCTGCTAGTCCGAAGCAGAAATGCTTCGAAGAAGGAATAAACAATAATTTCTTCATTACTGGTCTCATCAATGTTACATTGATACAAACCTTACCCTTAATCTCCAACCCATTAAAGTTGCTCTTCAGTATATCATTATCTATACCTTGAAATACATTGAGTCAAACTCTTTCGCCACATACTAATCAAATGGCTCGCAACGTTTTCCTTGTCCCCACGTTCCATGATTATTCCATTTTTGTTTTCTTCATCCTTCTCCCGCTGTACTTCAGTCTTGCAGTAAGTATGTCAAATAAATATATGCTTAAAAAGCACCGCAGACTGGCAGATTCAAAAAAAAGTAATTGTGGGAAAGCATCAGAGCATTTCTTCTATGAAAGCTTCCCCCATCCAAGTAAAAAGGACAAAGGGAAGAGAAAACACACGCACCTTTGACCTTGACGTAAGTGAGGTCGGGGTTGACGCACAAAGCCAGGTTGCTGGGAAGGGTCCAGGGCGTTGTTGTCCACGCAATCATGGAGACCTCCGGCTCGTCGTCTAGGGGAAAGCTCACCACAACTACGGTGCAAAAGGAAATCGGTTTAAATTCCAGAAGTTTAACTGGCAATAATTTACAACTGGGGTACTGTTTCTTTTGCTTTATAGTTTTCTTCGAATTCAAGGATTAAAGTCAATTTTCGTGCAGGGCTAAAATATCTGCGTTAATTGAGGCTCATATTAAAAAGAAGAAAATGAGGGCACAAGATTCCCAAACCTCCAGAGCACGTGACCCGAACACTTCGGAAACATCTCGATGCCGGTAAGAGAAGGAAATGAGAAAAGGGATGTGGTTTCCAAAAAGCAGCAGCCTTGCAGGTCGTTCATGCGCGGGCCTGTTCAGGCTCAACACAAAATAAAGCTGTAGATAAAAATTTCTTCTTTCAAAACAATTTTTTTTTTTTAAGGACAGTTTTAATTTGGGGTGTTCCGGTTTTTCCTATTTTAATAAAACTGGCTCAGGAGCTAGCTTGAGGGGTTTTATTCATAATATATGGAATATTTGGAACCCTATTTACAAATTTTATCAAGCTTTCATCAAGTTTATCAATTATATATAAATAATAAATTGAGATATATCAATTATAAATTGATCTATAATATATATATCAATTATAAATTTTATCAAGTTTAATGTCAGAAGCACGACGAGAGACACGAGAAAAACGCACATGCGAGAGCGAAATATAAACATTTAACCAAGGTTTTATAACAGCGGAGAAAATGTCTTAAAAGTCAGGTGACTCGCACGCGGCTGGGCTGTGCCTCACTATTACACGAAGTGCAGCCCACCAACAACTAACTTTAAACCAAACATGTGTTGGCTCATCTCATAAAATACCTTTTCAATCACCAAATTTTTTTTTTTTTTCAAAATATTTTTTTTTAGGAAAAACATTATGGTTTCAATGCAACTGAAGCGCAACACTATCTGAAAACAGCAACGACTATGAAGGAAGGGCTTAGGAGGCATACCGGCAGGGTCAACGACTTCCTTGTAATTCTGACCGGACTCAAAGTTGGAGAGGGGAGTGTTGCAGGCGGTTGAGTAAGGCATCACCTGCAAGACAGGAAATGGTCTTCTCAACTTCGTTGCGTGTTACCTTTACCAGCAAGCATCTCGACGTGCACAGATCCACGTAAAGAAAAATTCCATTCAAAGGATCAGTGTTAACTAGTCATTTTTAATCAAGTTTCTAGCAAATCAGCAAGCCTAAAAAGCAATCCATAATAATTCATTAAAAACAATTACGAAGCCAACTGCTGCACCACACCTTAACTCCTTTGTAGACGAGCCCCTTGTTGTACAGCTGCTTAAAGATGTACCAGACGGTCTCCATGAACCAGGGATACATGGTCTTGTAGTCGTTCCGAAAGTCAATCCACCGGCCCATTCTCGTCACAATCGTCTACAAGGTTCAAACAAAAAGGGGCAAAGAATTGGCTTTTTGTTTCTTACGTCACATACGCTTAAGCATCAACTAACATTCAAGACTTTATCATCTTAGCCCTTGCCTTTAAAGTGAGAAACAAACACAAGGAAATAACTAATTAAGTCGCATATCCCAGATGATTATATTTTTTAATTGGTCACCAAAACGACAAGAATTAGCGCTATGCAGTAACCTGGCCATTATTTGCACCTCTACAAAGAGAAACAATGTATTACAACAAGCATGTTAGCTGAAGTGAACACAAATTATATGAAAGAAGCAGGAAAAAAACACTCGTTGAGAAGACCAAATAAATTTCTTTCTGTGCTTGTATCTTAATACTGAATCACCGAAGCTATACCATCCGACAGTTTATCGGAATTTTCCTAGCTACCAAGCGCGATAACTCAATTTAAAAAGTTAAGTTTTTTCCAGGACCATATATCCACGCCATTCAGTCGTCAGAAACTACCCTTCCTCACCTCCCACTCGCTCGAGTACCGCATCACAATCTTCCTGCACTCCGCATTGTAGTTCTCAATGCCCAGCTTCTTGACGTCGTCAGGACCCTTGATTCCGAGAGTCTTGTCAATTTCATATTCCTAGAGATAAAAAAAAAAGTTATAAGAGATCATTTTGAGTCCCTAAGCACTTTCAAACACCGTTAACCAAATAGAAACGTTCTAAAGGTCTGGCACCTTCAAACAACTTTAAACTTTATAAATTCCTAAATTGAGAGATTCGAACTAGAGACCTTTGTTGTGGTCGGTTTGCACCAACCTTCCAATTTCCTTGAACAATTAATAAAGGCTGGGTCACACATTTCCATCCAAGTGTGCTCGAAAGCATCCTGTTCCCTTGTAACCACCCAAGACGAGAGAATGTGCTGGCAAACCGGCGCCATGTAGCCCTGGAACGCTTTCAATGTGCAAATATTCGCAACTTTCAGCAATGGTGGCACCGCAGTGTTAGAATTACGCTCCCTAGCTCCTGGATGATTGACTACACAATAAATGTGCCTGCCCACACCTCCTGAAGTGAAAAATTAAAGTAAGTCTCTAATACAGCTCGTATATAGCAAAACTATAATTACCTAAGCGTCGCAGACCCAGCAACGTACTGTTATTCTAGGACGATCATCCAGATGACAGCCATTTTGATGGGAAGAAGCGCGCCCCCTATAGGTCGTGAAAGTTGCAAATATTACTTAATTATTTTTTACATATAATACTTTGTCTGCAGGCTTCAAATAATGCTGATAATGTTATAAGCAACCATTTCCTGTAGACAGGGCATTGATTTGATTTCACAAAAGTTGCAAAGCACTCAGAGCAAAACCTTCTGTCTAATTACATGCAGTTCCAGGGCTACCCGATTGACGGCACTAGAGTGCTCTTCCGCCGTAAGTGTTTGTGACGGTGTCAACACACGTGAGCACACTCAAACAAAAATGTGAGAAACCAGCCTTTAGATTGAATGTGCAGGGTGCACAGTTGATGTAAAAGGATACATGGTCTTATATTGTACAACACTGACCGAGATAAACGGGGCACAAAAATACGAACAACCATCCCCTGGACACTATTTGAAGTGAACATGTTGGTATAGTGCAAAAACCTGCGAAAAAATGAAATGCGGAAAATGTGCTGTCCGTGCTCCATCCTTCTAGGTTTAATTCTTTCTTCCGTTTTTACATCACGTGGAGCAGAACTCACCACAGGGAGCCCGTGGCAGTCCCAACCAAATCGGCGTTCCACATGAAAGCCAGACTGGTGGGCAAATCGGGTCACAATGTCCTTGATGGTGCCTGCCAGGATGTGACCATAGTGCGGCAGCCCAGTCGCAAAGGGTGGCCCGTCGTAGAAGGAGTACCTGCCAATGGTGAACGGGAAAAGTGCAAGAGAGAGAAGTGACCATCAGTGCCAAAAGTTTGGACGAATATAGGCATAGACTCGCTCACTACTCTACTGAAAAGGGAAGTTGCACCATCTAGCCACTGTAGAACACACTTGTGGTGCCTGTATGTGTATGCATCTAGAATAAAATCTTTGTGTGCATTCAATGCTGGTATTACCAGCACTGAATACACATTGAATGCACACTACCAGAAATTAAAAATGACATCATTGTTTTTGTATTAAACCAAATGCACACCCAAATGCATTTGGGGCATCAGTTTGCCTCTTCACAAAGAATAAAAGTTGCACCATTATACCCCTGCAAATAACACAATTCACTTCAAAAGCGATGCAAGTTCAAAAACCATCCAAACCATCTTACCATTCCCGTTGTAAGAAATCAATTGAAGAATGAGGTCCTAGCCTCCTAGACACAAAATAGCTTGAAAACGGTGCTCTCCTATCTCCAACATTGTTTTATGGATATGGTCTAGTAGCATACACACATAGGGCAATGGCACATGTTGCACATTCTCCAGCTGCAAGACACACCTGTCCTCAAGTTCAACCTTTCTTCATTCTTGCTCCTGATGTGAACTTCTGCCTATCTGTCACTCCACTTACTTACTGCCTCAGCCTTCTGCCACTTTGTGCAGATACAACAGGAACCTTCGGGAGCTGAGAGCAACCGTCAGAAGAATTAGGCCTTCCTACGCACCAATCAGGCATGCAACTAATAATAGTACTCTACATATATCACATGATGTTTTTGTTTCTTGCAAATAACCCAGCTAAAAATTCTCATTAGATCCAGTTGGAATCCCAACTGGGTTTAATTGGAACCAATTGGTTTTTGTGGGTTCCAACTGGAAGCACACTGGCCAATGGATCTCACCAATTGAAACTATTTCTCTAGTTGGAACCTGAATGGGTTCCAAACGGTACCTGTTGGTTCCCATTGGAAGTGACCAATTGGCTGCTGAAAAACTAAAACTAACTGGTACCAATGGGAAAATTTATATTCGAACGTAATGAGAATTTTTAATTAAAGGAATTTGCTACATGCCTTTTGCAAATGAACTACGGTACTTTATAAATTATTGTCACAAAACGTAATGCGGAACTTATGCAAATATACTCGAAAAAGTAATGAATCACAATCAATCCATTACTTACAAGGGTTAGGATTCTTAAGTTTGTCTGATACATTTATTCAGCAAGACCACATCCTAAAATTCCATGGACTCTTTACTCTAGAAGGCACGATGATGCAAAGCCTCTTGCATATCTTTTAGACTCGGTGATTGGGAGTGCATCCGCTATTCCTAGTGACACAAGTTCTGACCAGGGTGTGTTAGCCTAGCTGTCAGCTTGACATAATATATTCCGATTAAATAAAAAGGAACATGCATGATTAATCAAAACTAAACAAAAATCTGTTAGCTTTATGATCCTCATATCTGTTTCAGGCGCATAGCTATTATGCATTCAACTGTAGCATGACTATAAGATACCCTGCTAAACACTTATTACTGATCTAATATTTTATCAGTTCATTCACTGATAAGACATGTTTGCAAGAAGAAAGGGTAATATGTGCCACAATGATAAAATGCAGAAGACATCAATTAAAAGGCAGCTGGTTCGGAGTAAACGAATGAATGAATCAAGAACACCTACGATGGCAAAATATATAATAAAATAAATATAAATGAATGGAGAACATTGAAGGTTGACATACATGATTAGAAAACACCAAATTTACCCAACAGAAAATGTATCAATCGGTTTAACTTTTGTTTCTAAGCAAAAGAAAGCTAGGTCGAAATTTAAGCCGCTACGAAGAGGAAACCTGCGTACCTTGGTCGCGACTTTGACAGCTTCAGACTCGTCTGAAACGCATCGATCTCCTTCCACAGCTGAAGAATTTTCTCCTCCTCCTGGGGGAAATTTATGTTTTCCGGTACCTGCTGCATTCCGGGATTCCTACACAATAAAAAAGCAACGGAAAAGACGTCAACCACAAAAAAAAAAAAAAAAAAGGTAAGATGTCGCGAAGTTGCATCAGCGCGCGGAAATAAGGGAAATAAGACCAGAAAAAAGGGAAATAAGACCAGAAAACTCTTAACAGATAGGTTTTTTGACAACCTATAAAAGGAGAAACGATTAGATAAGACGCAGCACAACAGCACCCAACGTACCGGGTAGTTATTCAGAACAATTTTTTCGCCGTATTGGAGAGCTCACGCAATAGGTTGTTTGCACATGACGTCAATCCGCCATTTTGTTGTTAGTTTGTTTTTTCAAACAAATTTACTACATTGAAGGATTACATCGCGACCGGTTGAAATAATGTCAGCGGTGCTCTACGCATTTGAGAAGGCATGTAAATCCTTGAAAGGCTTGAGTTTGGCACACACCAGACAGTTCGCAACAACAAAATGGTGGACGAAATTACGTCAGTGAAAACACCCTATACTTCTTTTGCGATTTTTCCCTCGTTATTTTTTGCCACTCGGGTCTGGCTATCAAGAGGACTACGGGTCACTGCACCAGAAACCGTCCTGTATACGGACAAACACATAGTCTAGACATTTTCCGGAGAATTCTGAAGACATAAGTTCGCTATTAGATTCATAGAATGACCGAAATTGCCCAAGAAACAAGCTGGAAACCGTCGGTGCCTACTCTGAGGTAAAGTGCCGAGCAAGGACGCTTGATAAGTCGCCACGTCCAACTCGGTCAGTGTTCGGCACTCGACAGTAATCGCCCATCAGCAGCACACAACCAAGATAAGGTTCCAAGAAATCCACATACCTGTTTTTGTGGGCCAAAACAAGAAAGTTGTGCCCACGGGCGCGACAACGTGGATCCTCTATGAATGAATGCAATGAAACACGCGTCGCCAAAAGTAATCGAAAGCCGAAAGGCCGGAAACGAGTGCAAGCCAAATCCAAGCCGGACTCGCCGGAAACTGTGTTGCCGGATACCGTTGGCCGGATGTTGCGTAAGGGATAGTGCGTGTGACGTCAGATTGTAAACATTCTGTTGCTAAGGGTGGTTACTATGACAGAAACAACTCATCTTTGGGGCTTCATTTATTGATGCAAAGGGTCTAACAATTAGTACAAATGGCATTCTGTCGATCAGCAGTTCCAGAAGCAGTTCGTGCTTGGCTGAACCTTTTTTGTTGCTCTGGTGAATCGGCCGCAGCTAACCGCAGCGATTTTGCTGTGCCGCACAGCGCTGGTGCAGCGGGTGCAGGCAACGTGTTCAGTGTTACGTAAATCCGCAGTGTTATCTAATATAATAAGACTTAAAATAAACAATGGAATCAACTTAAATATACACTTTTCTTCTTTATAAATGTGCATACATTTTTGCACAAAATATCCGAACACCCTCACCGACGACTGTATGTAGCAGACATGTAGCAGACGACACACCTGCGCAGCGTATCATTTACCTTTCCATGCCATAGAACAATCATGATAAGCTCACAAAATATACAAACAGGTTTCAAATGACGGACAAATTATTTTTCTCTTTACTTTTGTGTGCGTTCTTGTGTGCCGCTTTAATGATAAAAGCGAGATACGAAATTCAGACGGCGAAATCAATCCGCCATCTGTCCAAAGCTGCTCAGAGATATGGCGAACCTCACGGAGGCCGGATGGTCGACCGAGGAGCTCAATGCTATTTTAGTGATTTCTCCCGAAAACTGCGCCTTCAGAGGAGAGGGCAATTCCAACATTGTAGTAGCCTTGAAGAAGGTAAGTCTTGGCATTTTTTTCTCGTAGCAAGCATGCTTTTCTCGCCTTTACTTTCCAACCCGGCGAAATATTAGTGGAGCCGTATCGCCAGTATAGCAGCAGCTAAAACCCCCAAATGTTTGCAATTTTCTGTGTCTCTGATGGCGGATTTCGGCTTATCGTCAATAACCACTTATTTAGTTTTCACTTGCAGTCAAGTTCAGTTAATTAGGCGGCAACAATTCGAATCGTAACCCTTTCTGTACGTGAAGGAATTTCTCTTTTTGTACATTTTGTAAGCGTGGTAAGTCTCTTTTCTTCTTTTTTTTTTTTTTTCCGGATCGTCATGTTTGCGGCGTTTTTGGGCGACCTTGGTATCTCAAGGCTGAGTCAATCAAATGGGCACTATTTGTGATTGTTACTTCTCTTTCGCTCTTCAGGAAGACAGAGTTCTGCGTCTCAGAAAAAGCCAAGTGTATACGGAGGTACTGCACAACCGTCTTTTTCGTGTGTGTCTCTATATGTGTTTTCATTTGAAACTTGTACATTTTGGGGGGAAAATTTTCAATACAGTTTGTTTAAACAGGGCACGATCTCACTCACCGGAGAAACGTTGCAAAAGTTTCAACTGGAAGCCGATTTCATCAGTCATGTCATGAAGAATCTTCTGGGCTACCGGTTTGTTCAATCACCAGTAAGTGCAACCGAAATTAAACTTCGTAATAGTTGCGAACCAGCGCACAGGTAGACAGTTTCTCAAAAACCTGTAATACAAGGCAAAGGGAGGAAAAGTAAAGGACAAAGTAAAAGGAGAGAAGACTAAAAAAAGGAAAATAGAATTAAAAAAGAAAAAGAAAGGAAAGAAGAAGAAGAATAAAACTGCCGAGTTTAAGAGTTACAAAAATAATTACAAACATTGGTGCTATGCTGGCCCATGGTAGAATAAGCTCTTGGTACAAATAGTCCGTGAGTTACAAAAATTAATTACAAAAAATAATCTCAGAAAAACAAAAGAAACCAGTGGATCATACCCACCTACTGTTGAATGTACCTTCTGTCTAAATAATGCAGTTCTTTTTTTTTCAGTCAATAATGTAATAATAATGTCAATAACACCTTCTGCAGAATTAACAGGTTTTATTTCGTAATATGTATCTTATTTGTACTGCGTGCACAAATTTTGATTCAGGGTAACCTTAGAGTAGGCTGCCACAAAAGCTATGTATAAATGGCTACAGTCAATTTACAACACAATTACATCAAACTGCTAGAGAATGAAACTTTGGTAACTCAGATCACCTGAAAAGAAATTGTAAAGTTTCGAAGTTGCTTACACACACCTCCTACATTTCATGTCGTCAAACTAACATTATATGAAGTTCTCTTAGTCATCTATAAAATGTTCCTAATTCATTTCATGAAGCTTCAGTCGCATAAGACGACCATCGTCTTGTACCTCTGTGATGGCATGCATCTCGTGTGGCAGCAGATGTTCTCGTTAGAGGTCTATAGAAACTTAAAGGTAGAACTCATGGTGTTAAGCATTTATTTATGACAAAATTCGATGTAATAAATCTGCACGTATTGGTGTCCACTGAACTTGGGAATGACTCCACCAAGAGGAATGAATAAAAGAAAACCTTAAAAAAACAATGCACAAATGCATACCACCTTTATGTTTTAGCAGCAGTATCATGAGTGGGTGTACACCACGTGTTCAGTTGGTTGAGTCTTTCTGATCACATATATCCTCGAAGTGGCATAATATTTGACAACTAAAATCTTAAAAACAGTATGTTGTAAACAAGAATAAATATAAATGCAAAATAACCTAATTAGAGACATCTGTTGCTTGGTCTCTAGCCCTTGTCTCTTCTTTTTTTTCTTCTTTTTTTTTTCTAGTTCAGTTTTAGTTATGGTATACCACACAGTCTCTGAACAAATGTTAATAGTAAGGTCGCCTTGGCTAATCGTCCAAGTTTAGAAAGGAGGCTGGGGTGGCCTCTCCTCATGATCGCTGATTTGATCCTCTACCATATTTAATTGAGCGTTTTTTTTTTGTTTTTTTTTATGTTTTTTTCTTTTTTGCAGTGTGATTTTTAATTGTGGAGTTTTGGGGTGTGATTTTTAATTGTGGAGCTTTGGGGGATAAATATCTGAATTAAGAAAAATGTTGATGACTACCGTTTTCTAGATTTCTTAAAGTTTTATGTGAAAACATGGAGCATTATGCTAAACAGTGGCATTACTTTTATACATCCTTAATATATCATGGACTAAGGAGTGTGAATGAGTCGGTAACGCGGCCCGCTAATTGGGCGACCCTTCCTTTTGCTTCCCAGATCCTTATCGAGTTGACGGCTGAAAATGTGAGGCTGATCAACGAAGCCGTTCACTTCAAAAGGCCAAGTATGCTAGTTTAATCCTGTGTCACCTACTGAGTGCTAGGAAAAAAACAGTTCTAACATTAATGAACCGTATCGAAAGGAATTTCACATTTTAAAACTCGGAAAAGGGACGGGAGAGGCATGGATTATCTGATCAGGATGACAAAGAGCAATGTTTTCCTTGTAGAACTTTTCTGCTGGGCTGCTAGCATATGTGTAATTACAGAAAAACATTGTTTGTCCATTCCTTTCATTGTGATTGAGTCACTTGCAGAATGTTGAAGGTTGCACAGCTGTAACTAGCAAACAAGCATCGCAGGAAGGCATTGTTCTTTAAAGGGGAGCTCCGGCGATTTTTCGACCTAATCCAAAGGCATCATCTGAATGCGGATGGCTTCCAGATTCCGAAATGCTATCTCGTAACCCCAGATTCACTCTAGTTAGTCAAAAAAAGTAATATTTTGTTCGCTGCCGAAACCGAAACATTGTTCTCCCTAGTTTTTCCCTAATTTTCCCCGCCACCCAAACGTGACGTCATTGGCGGGCAGCAAGGCGCGTGGCCTACAATCGGGTCGCTTTTCTTGCATTCCACAGCGAGAAAACATGGTCATTCGTGCTATCTGAAGTTGATAATAATCTCTATTTGCACAAAATGTGACCTTGGCCCATGTGCTGAACTATGAGTAAGTAAAAAAACTGAAGCAATTGCGATTTTGAGAAAACCGTTTTTGCAACTCGGTATGCTCAAGCTGCGGCTTGCTAGTTCCGTGAAATCGCTAGCAAATCCGTTTTTATTTTACCAGAAGCTAGCAGTTATGCTGGCGAAGAAATGTCGACAAGTTAAGCAATACATTTTTTGACAAATTACCCAAGCACCACAAAGAATGCTCGAAATGTGGATACAGGTCCCCACACGCTCGTCTTATTTGAAGGAATGTGCCATTTGTTTTAGAATCTCTTCGGAAAGGTTGCTGTTGCAGATGCCAGCACGTGTAACTACATTTGTAGCATGCATATGCTTCTTGGTGCTTAAGGCTGATGTACACTTTGCGCTTTCCACTTTTGTCGGCATCGTCTTTTTCTATACCCTCTCCACTTTTTTGCTTTTCCTCACCTTGGCGCCCCTTGCAGCTTGGGAGAGGGGGAGCACTAAAAAAGATTACCTTCCCTGCAGAAAACCGAGGTTGTTTGTCGGCCTTTAAGTAATTTAGCAAGATATCTGTAGACCATCCCAGGAAAGCGCTTCTGGTCTGTGCCATTTTCAGTGTTCGTGCTTGTGATGCATACTTTGCTCGCCTTCCAAAGCGATGAGCATGCGCGTGCTGAACTGTGATTTAACATATGTAGGCTGTGATTCTTGTAAATATTGAAATGTATAGAATGGAATTAACTGCATTCGTGTAGGCCAGATGGCAGGTTTCTGTTCATAAAGATCACACTAAAATAAAAATGAAAAAAACTCCGCGACCACCAAGCCAAACATCAAGGTGCAATGAAAGGCTTTTAAAATATGTAAATACACTATTCACCTTTAAATAAAGAATATTTGCTTGAAATATAGCGTAAAGTACACAAATATACCATAAAATTTTTAATTAAAACTAAATGAACAAAAGTTTCTAGAAAAATATTTACCTATATTTCTTTCTTTTTTTTACTGTTGGAGTGGCATGCAACATGCTCATCACACACACACATCCATGAGTGCACACGAGGAAGAATGTAATTCTATACGAGATTTTTTTTTTTTAATTCAGTTTTGGCTTTGCAAATCCTTTAACAGCTGTAAATTTGCTTACCTCTCTTCAGCGACATGACTATCTTCATGGTTTTAATAACTGTTCGGCCCTATATAACATTTCTCCTCAATCAAATAAATTAAAGACGTTTTCACCACATCTTTTGTGAGAAAACAATGCATGGCCAACCATTTGACAAACCAGGTAATGCATCTATCGTATATTAATAGAACTTAACACCTGCTCCCCAAACTTCTGTAATACCAGACATGAATAACTGTGTGTGAAAAGTCATGTCTAAACGCAGATCTCAACTTTGTTTAGACATTTCACTTCTCGTCCTCAACAGATCGGCCACTTGAGTGGAGCTCCGAGAGTAGCCTGAGCTAGTTTCAATGCCCAAAACAAATATAATGTCTATTGGAAAAAAAAAAAAAAAAAATTACTGAAGCAATTGTGAACAACAAATGTGACTGCACCAAATGTCAACTGTAGTGCTAGAATGTGCACTATTTTTCTTCTATATTATAGCCCTTTTTGAACAGATGTTGTAGTGGTCACAGCCGGTTTGAGTCAGCCCTTGCTGCTCTTAAAGCTGTTCCGGCTGCAGAAGGATATTCAACTCGCAGCACGCGGCTATAAATTATGTAGCTGCATTCACAAGCCCGTAACTCTGTAAACTATTTCGAGCACAAGCGAGAATGCTTTATGCGTCACTAGTTCTTTCGGCACACAGCTCGCAGAGAAACACCTTGACGTTGCTGGCCTCCAATGCTGCCCAGGTGTGTTTTATTTTGTTTTTTTTCTATGAAAACAAGGGTAACAGAGAAGCTTTTCCTGGCACTGTTCCGACAATCTACTGCAGAGCACAGATCACTACCCATTGCAGAGAAAGTTTCAACCCTGAAGCTGTGAAAAAATAATCTAGATCACTGGCATCCAAAAAGTTGCTTTGCAGCTGCCTGGGTCGCTTGTCCGCCTGCCCGCCGGTGACGTACACAGGGAAGGATGACTGGATAGATCTTCGATGGATGTTACTGGCTATACCCTTTGTAAAGGGAAGTAGCTGGCACCACCTAGCCCAGGGGTGGCCAAGCTGTTGCTCGCGAGCTGCATGCGGCTCTTCGCGTGTTAAAGTGCGGCTCGCGGCTCCCTCCCCTACCCCCCCCCCCCCCCTGCATCAGTGCAAGTGGTGGCATCTAGTGGATGCAGTGCACAAACTCGTGCACATGCAGTTTTCTGGTACTTTTTGTCTAAGAAAGCATCATTTTGTTTTAAAATGAAAGTTAAGGGCTTATTGGTATATTCTGTTGTTAGAGATCAGTCAAGAATGATTGCTGCTTGGATACAGTGATCAATTGCAGTCATAATAAAATAATTGTGTGCAATAAATTGTTTGTATAAAACAACCTGTAACTGCAAATTTGAATTGGCTCACTCGGAGTGGAATGACCAAACACAAATTTTGCCAGCAAACGTCCCGAAGATAGCAATGCGCTGGTCAAGAAAAGGGGCTTTGGTACTCTGGAAACCTATCTATTGACTCTGTAGTGTTCAAAATATATACCTATAGGCACAAAGTTGTGCACTAAGACACTTCAGTAACACAAAAAATTGTTTTCTTGTGAACTTTTTGTTTTAATTATATGTTACTTCCACTGTTTTGCCGTAGCATTAGCATATTTAATTTACAATGTTGTCTAAAGCTGCATTTTAAGACTCAAGACCTCAAAATCAAAAACTAAATCTCTCGATCTGTTTAACTGCAAGATTTATTCAATAAAAAAAATATCTTGTATTTATTATTTAATAATCTTTTCTACTCCATTACTGAAGATCTGTTCTATAGTGGGAGCTGAATTTTAGGTTTGTATGGGCAGTTCCTTGGGAATTCGTGTGTGCACGCACAGTTTCAAAATTGTGCTTAAGTTGTGCAGACAGCACCCTGTCACAGCATGCCATAATATGTTCCTTTTTAGATTATCGGATTGCTTCCCAAAAGGAAAAATTATGATGCGGAGACTCTCAATTAGTTCACAGGTTGAAGAAAAATGTGAGAGAAGTTTCGACGTTGGGCCTTCTACTTCCCGACCACTGTACCCTGCCGAGTCATCTTCGCAAGTACGGAGAGGGGCCCGTGCTTTCGGTCGAGATCAAGGTCAGCATTCCAATGGAAGTTATACAGATGGAGGGGTATTCCTGGTCTTAACACGAGTTATACACATGGAAAAGTATTCTTGGTTCTAAGACAAGTTATACTTGTGGAGAAGTATTGCTGGTTTCAATGCGAGCTACAGATATGGAGGAGTATCTCTGGTTTGAGCACGAGTTATGTAGATGATGGAGTATTCTTTGTCTCACTTTAGCAGCTCCTTTAGCACAAAAAAAAAAAAAAAATAAATAAAAAGCTGTATATTGCAGAAAGCTAGCATTCTGCCTGGATGTAATGTTAACATTTAAAAAAGTAAGTTGCAAGCAATCCCTAAAAATAAAAATAAATTCTTGTGCGGGAGTGGCGTCCCATAGAACCTTCTAAAGGCGAAGCTGACAGCAGCTTCTCCTAACGAAGGGTGCAGTCTTCTCTATAACCTGGTTGAAGATGTTGCAGTTTTTTGTATTTATGCAGCTTTCTGTTGTTAAAACTTCTGCTCTTTATCATTGCTGCTTGCCTTACCTTCATGCTTCATTTCGATGTATACTTAGTATTTTTTATTTTATGCAGCGCAATCAAACCTGGAAGTATTTTCTTAGATGCACCAACTGTTATATTCCTGCTGATTTTTGCATCTTCCGCCAGAGCTACCTTACAGATACATGTACCATCTCTCATGTCTTTCTATGTTTTCATCTGTAAAAGCACACCATTCATCAAAAGCCTCACGTCTATACAACACTGTTTTTTTCTGTTATAATTCTTACTTGTGGAGATTTTCAAAAACATGTTCTTGCATGGAACACCTTTTGCACTGAGCTGTTGCTTTCTACCGATTTTTATATTTAAGTGAGCAGTTTGTATCGACACAAAAAAAGTCTTCCGATAAAAACAAAATAATGTTACATACATGCCTTGCAAGAGTAATGGCTTGTTCATCTTTTTTTGTTTGCAGCCCAAGCAAGGTTTCTTGCCAGAATCTTATCACCTCCCACACGATCACAAGCTCAGGGCATCTGTGTGTAGGTTTCACTTGGCACAGACTTACAAGGTGTGTTGTTGTTCCCACTTCATAATCATAACTGAGCTGCATAAATGTACTGTAAATCTGCTGCTAAAACTAAGTCATGAAATAAAACAACATTTACCTTTTAGTCTTTATCAGCATGATTAAACTCGTATGGCTGTTTTCTGGCTATACAGTCTCGTTCATATACGTGTATCAGACACATAGCCAGGATTTTGTTTTGGGGGGGATACATGCCTATATACGTGCCTGATGTGGATACTGCAATATGCAAACAAAATCAGTATTGTATCAGCTTAATTTAATAAAACCCCTCAGCCATAGAATATGCTGCGGCTGAGGATTGGTAACTGCCATTGAGTCTGTTTTACAGCGGTAGCTGTTAGTTGCCCTTATGGCAAAAAATGCTTGTGCACAAACGCAAAACTCCACTTCATTCGCAACTCCAGCCCGTCGCTTCCCCTCTCATAGACGAACGAAGAACCGGAGGAGTAAGGAAGGCTTCAGAGGCAGTGGCAAGGATTGTTGGCCTTGCTGCTGGTGTTACACCTTGTTTCTGGTTGGCCTGCTCTTGCATTGTGCAGTTTTAACGGAAAAAGCGAGTGTGTTAAAAAAGTATCATTGCCTTGTCCCGCTCCGCGACTTCTGAAAATAAACATGTTTATTTTCTTAATGCACGTCAACATCTCTGTCACCCGTGACACGCTCCTGCCCTGACCACTTCATACTTGTAGCCAAATGAATTAATTTTAGCACCAGCGTCGGCGAGCAGGCGCGCCGGAAATTCTGGAGATTCTATCTCCGTCTCAACCACCATCTTGCGGCTGCCGCCCCGCCGTCTATAGGGCTTTGAAGTTGCAAATAGCAGAGGCAGTGCTCTCCCTCTCCCTGTCGTTCCTCACACACGGAAAGGCGCTCTCTCGCCTCCCCCCCCCCCTCTTTCCCCATGTAGGCCGCCCTGTTGCAAAGGACCCGTCCGTTCCGTGCAAACATTGTACAACACACTGGCTGAAGGCCAATCTCCTTCAGCACGCCTTTCCATAATGCAGCAGCTACTGCTGTCAATTGCAGAACACTTTGTGTGGTCGTTTGCAATTTTTAAATTTAATTTAACAGTTCCATTCAATTTCATCTTTATTTCTTTTTTTTTTTTCTAGAAAAGCAAAGGAGAAATATTATCAATGAGCATGTACTGTCCTCTGGATCTCTTCAGTGGGTGAGTGGTTTAATCTTGGTTGCAACTTCTATCTATATTTTTTTGCTGTAATACTCTGGTGACATGGTCTCTGTACTTGCATTGCGTACCACCCAAAAACAAGTCGGGAAAGGGGGGAGAGACCTTTTGATGTTCAGTGGCCTTAAAGAGCACTTTAACTAATTTGATGGTTTCAACACCATTAGGGAGCTTGCATAAATCTTGGAACATACAGGGCAGAAACCTAATCTCAAGGTTATGCTCTGAAGCCATCATCTAAAATATGTGATCCTGCTAATCACTTTTTTTTTTTTTTTTTGTCACTGTCCAAAAAAATGCTATGTTCAGTAGTTGTAAAATGACTTTTTTGCGTCTCTCACTCTTCCCGCTTTGGTGGGTGAGGAAAGCATTGCACATGCTCACAAACAAGAAATAGGGGAGGGGAAAACACACGAAGAGGCTCACAGCAACCTCTGATGCCACGAAACACTTTTCTGGAAGGTCTTAAACATTGCCGTTTTGATGCAGCATTTAATGTTGCCTCAGATATTGTGCTTATCACTACTGCTGTGCTTTTTCTAAAGCACTCTAGATTATCTAAAGATAATCTAGAGGACACCTTTTGACGTCATTTCTGGCATTACCGATATAAGCTATGGGTGCAAAATACGCACTTTAGCCTGCAATCAGTGCACTGGCAGGTCACATTGAAAGGGTCACGTTGGGACTTTCTGGGCTTATCTGAGCTCTTATTTGTTATTTGAAGAAGCAAGCTTTGTCTTGCATCGAGTGAGTGATAAAATCTGTATGAATATATTTGCATAAAGCTTTTTTTATTTTATCAATGTCTGCCCTTTGGCCGTTACCTAAAATACCGAGCAATAAGCACCCACCCTAAAGTTGGAGAGAATCACGAAAAATGGGGTTGTGTGCTTGTTATGCTCAAGAGCAGAAAAACAGAAAAGGCACATGGTAGGGTAGGCCTTTGCCTGATCTGGTAGAAGGGATGAAAGCAGTATGAGGGTCTGGCAAAAACCCTAATTTCTAAACCAGCTGCGCCGCAATCGCCAAGCCTGCTTCGTGCTGGTGCTCTCGCATCGAGCTTCACCGCTTTGGATCGGTGCACGTACGTAAAGCTTCGCCACCTTGCACCGGCGTGCTCGGAGAAGCGGCTGACTGAGAGGAGCACCTCTGTTAGCTCGGTGGACTCGTAAATTTGCGGGGGTGGGCTCTTGATATGTCGTTTGCTTATATTTCGAATGCTTCAAAAGTAGGGAGTGGGTGCTCGTTGCAATATGGGCACATGCTCGGTATTTACAGCGGGTAGAAATTGCACGTAATCTTGTGCTATCATAAATTAATATTTTTTCTGTTGCGAATATTGTGGCTTGGCAAGCAGTTCCAGTTGGATTAAGGAAGTTGGCTGGTTCAGCCGAAGTTTTGCATTTTGACGGGATTGCCGTTTCTATGAGAAATCCTTGTAATCACCCTTGAAAAATAGCCGTGGTTAACGTTTCTTTTTCTTTTAGGACATTTATTTAATGCATGCTGCAAACTTGGAATCACCATTATGAAAAATAGTAGCATGCATAAAACCTGTCTCATGACTTGTGCCTCCCCTTTGAAAGCAATTGAAACCCTGCTTTCCCTTCACAGCTTGAAGAGGGTCCCTGTTTCTGGTTCAAAATGCAGCTGCTGTTCTTCCACACTCATTCTTTTCTTTCCGTGCTTTTACAGCTGTCCAAGAAGAATGAACAATGCACTCCATGAGCTGTTGTATCATCCACAGAATAACTTAAGGGTGTTCAAGGTAAATGACTGCACTTTACGTATTCTTCATTTATTTATTTCACTTACTGTTAGTCCTCACAAGGACTCTTCATCATGACTATGAGAGAATGGGAGAATTATATCTTTAGGGATCACTTCGTGTTTAGGTATAGTGGTTGTACCTTAGTGGTCAGGCAGTTTAAGGAAAATACTTTCCATAGATCGCTATAGTGTGTATTGTACATTACACTTTGATGTCTGGCCTTAGGAGGATAAATTTTGCTGCACTTTAAATTGTGTATGTTCCCTGTAGCATCTGGTTATCACACCTCAAATTTTATGATGAAATGTTTCAAGTGGATATTTCCTTCTCGGATGGTTAGGTCATTTGGTGAAAAAAAGTTGTGGGATTTCAGCTGGTTAGGAGGTAGAGCTAACAACTACAGTTGAATTTATTCCAATCGGTGTCAGCAAGATATCGACAAGAAATGACTGGTTCACATTTTAACTTGAGCTAAGAAACTGCATACATTGTTTAAAGATGCTCATGAAATAATTCTGGAGTAGTCATGGGCAGATAGTGATTTTGGGGCTGGTTTGAATATCAGTGATAAAGTAATTCCACTTGAATAATCACAATCAAAATAATTTTGTTATTAAATTGATTAATTTTTAATCAGGTTAAACAATATTTTATGGTGCTTCTTAGTAATATATTCAATATAAGCAATGTTGCTATTTATATTCAAAATATAAACTTACCTCAGAGTGCACAAGCCCTTCAGAAGAGGCAAGGTTTTGTTTGCGCGCAGTGGGAAAGCGTCACCCACGACACCGCAAAGCTTGCTTCGCCACAATGCATCTAAGCCTAGGGGAAGCGCAGTCAATGGAGCGAAAATACTTCGTCATGACATGTTTTTAAAAACATCCAAAATTGTAAGTTTTCTAATGCAACTATTCATTTGAAAGGTCTAGTTCAGTATGCAATATAAGAAGTTTTGAATATTCTACATTTACTCTGGAGTTTAGTTCAGATGTGCTGGAAGTTGTATCCACCGTGACCCCCCAAAAATCTAAGATGGTTTTTCAGTTCACCTCTAGTATACAGACCACAGTTTACCGCCCAGCTTCTGCTGGTTCCTTCTCTTGCTCACGAGATTACAAATGTGTGACATCAAGTCAACTTTCTAATTAAAACAACCAGTGCCATAAATGATTCTTATCTGCAAGTTTTTCTTTTTTTAAAGGCTTTATGCCTGGCCTGCTGTAGTGTATCTTCTGCAGCAAACCCAACTTACAACATTATTCATAGGAAAGAAATAACCCGTTTATTTGTTACATAAATATTTTTTCAGTGGCATTTGTGTCATGTTCATCTGATGGTTAGTTTGCAGAAAAAAAAAAGCAGTTAAAAATTTTTAAAAATTTGAACCGCATTATTTTTTTTTTTTTTTTTTTGCTTTTAAACAAGCTTGTGTCAAGTATGACTGATACCTATTTTACGCTTTGCAAAGTTAAGACTTTATTCTGAGCTCTAGTCAATCCTTTCGATTCGTGTGGTTGTAATGCCAATCTGTTTGTGTCTATATATTTTTTTTTCAATGATGGAAATTGAATTGTACTTCAGTGTTCTTGCTATTTTATCGTTCATGCTATTTCTAAGTTCTGTTTTTAATGCTGGGAATTGAACTGCATGTAGGTTTTGTTCTTCTGCTTGTGCTGCACGAATGTCAATGCTGCTTCGTCAAGCTGTCCTTCTGACAGCTTTTTCCATATGCCTCCAGTACTTAGTACCTGATGCAAGTACACAAACCAAATAAAAAAAATCAAAGTAGAAAGATAGTTGCATTTTGCTACTGTCACAAATTAGAGCACCTATCTGCTCTATGTGCCTGCTTTGCTTTCATGAAATTTAGTGCCTGCTACAACTCTAAAACCGTGCTTGACTCGAAAGAAAGTTTTAAGTTTCAGACAGAAGCGATTTTGTTGTACTACATTAGTACAAAAGAGGAGAGGAAGAAAAATGTAAATAATAAATGGTGTTTAGGAGAATCGAGTGCAAAGCATTCCAAAGGTATGCTCAAAAATTTACCTCTTCTTTCTCCCTAGGACAAGGAACTTATTTTCAGTGAGGAGAACAGAAGCAGTTTAGACATTACTCTAAAGGACTTTTTTGACAAGCCTGGCATAGTAAGGTATGCCATATTCTCAGTACCCATTCAAATTGACAGCGACTGCTGTCATTTCTGTTTGCAGTATTCATCTGGCACAAAAGTAACCTTTTAACGTCACTTGTGCCCAGCACCATCAAAAAGTAGAATTTGGCAACGAAGGGAAGTAAGAAGGTATTCTGCCTTACAGAACATTGGGGCTGTATGTCGACCTTCAAGACGGCATATAGTAAATACATCCTTTGTTTTTACAACTCTCAAAACAGAAATTATCTTCTTTTTCCCTTCATATTTCTGTTGGCTTCAAAACTAGACTTATTCCTAAGTTTGCACCAAAGAACACAGCTTAAAAAATATATATATATATTGCCTTTCATTTTATTGCGTTAGTACATTTTGCTCTCTGTTAACACTCTATCCTTTGTCGTAAAGGCCTGCTTAGAAAACCTGCGCTTTTAACCGAGCAACTCATCTACCGTGCTTGCAAAACTTCCTCTTCATTTGGGAGTTTTCCAAAGAGATTCTGCAAAGTTGACCGGAAAGAAAATTCTAACCACGGGGAGTTCCATACTGACAGAAATAAGGAATGGTCTTGTGCCCTTTCATTGGCTTGTGATCTGAGAACGGGCCACCGCTGTCAACCTTGCAGCCGGGAGGAGATCCTGTGTCAGCTGGTGACACAAATACTGGTCCACTGTTTCCCTACGACTGACCGCAGCCTGACCTACGAGCCAGCAAGCCACAGTGACCATGGCCCTCAGTCATGCCCTTCTTCATCCGCCTGCACATGCCCCAACCGTAAGGATGCCTTCAGTTCAGCGCAGGGACTCTCGTTGAGCAAAAAAACACAAGAATGTTAACTTGTAGCCACTACCACTGTAAATGACAATTCCATGTATAAGCTTTGTTGCTGCATGTTGCAGATCCACACATCTAAAGGAACTAGGAATGCAAGGACAAAAGAAGCATACCACATTGCACTGCTATTTCTTGAAATGTGCTAACTGTTGAGGCCCACATTTCAGAAGGGTGAAGCGATCGGAATTTAATTGTGTTTTCAGAAGGATGCACTGAAGGGGCACTTATGCAATCGCTTTTAGTACTGTGTTGGTAGAGGGCTGTGTTCCGTCATTTGGTTTGTCAACTGTCGTGGTGCACCGTTCTAGACCTCTGGCTGTTGATGGGCACCGTAAATAAATATATAAATAATTTTGATTTCTGATATTGAACATCGCGGCTTGTTTTACCATTCAGTGCGTAGTGGTGTCTCTTCGTGTTCTTGTCTTACCGGTGCTCTCGGCTCTGTTGATAAGTACCAACTGTAGCCCATTTTTTCACACTGTCAGTTGTTGCAAGCAGTGGTTGTTGTTCCCATCCAGGCGTCCGAGGTCAGCACAAGCTCCCGCGAGGCTGTGTTCTGGACCGGATCCTACAGATCCAGCGGCTGGGCTCGATGGACGTGACGGCCGTCTACCCCCACTACCTTAGTCTCAAGGAGGCCCTTCAGTGCCCCAACGAGAGCCTTTCCGCGTGAGCATTTTCACCTTGTGCACTCTGGGCACCACTTTTAGATAGTCGGGAGAGCCAACTTTCACTAGAAAGAAAGAACAGTACAACATGTTGGAGTGCAAATTTACAGTGACATTTGAGTGCAGTCTTCGGTTTAATTGAGATACGTCGTCCGAAGCAGCCGGCAAACTGCCGATGTTTGGTCTCTGCTACAACAGACCTCGATAGCACACGATTGACGCTGATGAGTATGTTGTAGCAGGCAACATTATTGTGTCGCATACTTTGGAGCGGATGACCAAATCTGCATGGTTATAGAGTTTGTACTATTTGTTTTGGGCTGTCATTGCTGCCTCTTGCTAGTTGGCAGCCTGGTAAGGGCAGTTTTTGATCGGCATCTTTAAAATGCCCTGAGGCGGCCAGCAGCAGCTGCCAAAGACAGTGTAAACAAGGCGATTGCGTCTCCTGTCACCATTTTTGTTTCTAGTGGTGCATCGCCCAAGTCGCTGTCTTTCTATCCCCCTCATTGTGTGTCTTTGGGAACCCACTCTGGTTAACCATGTTTGTCACTGTCTTCCTTTCGACTCTGCATTCTCTGGACAACAGTTTTAGTTGATCTAAGGAATAAATATTTCTCATACTAGATCGAACATTGGTCAAGATCGAAAGCAAAAATTAAAAGGGGGTCATCGCCGGAACTTTTTTTTTCAGTCACCACTGGCCAGAATGGAAGGCCTTATTCGTGGGAAGTAAAATATATGCGCGGTATGCCTTTAAGCTGACACTGCTTGTGACAGGTTAGAGTACCTGGAGGATGGCCACCCTTCCCCATCTTTACCCAAGGCCCTGGGCTTCCCCAACCAGCAGGTCTACGAGACTGACCTTGAATTCACCTGTCGCAAGGCAAGCACTTTCACATCTGGGCAATGAATGGAAGATTGGGAAAAGATATACTACATAGTTTCTAAATCATACGATATAATAAGCAAGGTGTGCACAGGCCGGACATTAGGAAGTAATATGCAGAACATTCAGGTGCTTCTTTGTACTACATGTTCCCTTCTTTTCAGGCCTTATTTAGTATGTGACATTCATTTAGAATGCCAAATCTGGTGTTATAGTACTATAGTCAGTGACAATTCAAGAATTGAGTTATGCAGCTTTCTTTTTCGGTGGTTTCTGTACGGCGACGAGAAAAGTCCTCCAGTCATCATCATCAAAGTTATATGCTGTGCGAGATGTGCTCGAGCGACGCCGCCACAGCCAAGCCGCTTTATTAGACTCCGTCGGCTTCTTAAAAAAATCATAAAGAAAGCCCGCCTACGAAAATGATGCCTTTAAAGCAATATTTATTCATTTTTGAAGCATATCATCTTCGTTAAGTCTTGAAGTTGCAATCAGTCGCATGATATAAGCCACAAAAAAACAAAAAACAAAAATTGCTTTTTTTATTTTGCGTGAAATCGTCCTGCACCGAAGTCACCCTTCTCTGCATTGTACGATGTCACACGGGTCCCTTTTGCTGCTACACGATAATATTGTCCCTACGCTTGCATGAAGCCGATGTTGCGGAGCAGATGGCACGCTATTTTCTCAACAGCCTAGGCACTCGAAGATGGCACATAACACTTGTGGCCAGAGCTTTTCCTGAATTCTTCTTGACCTATCACTCATTACAGTTCAGAAGTCGGAAGTGGTTGCAGGGACGTTTTCTTTCAACCTTTACATTGGGGTCCCCATGCCCTTCTCTGGCTGGTCTGTCAGCTCATGCCCGAATACAGGACCTGATGTGGACGATCAATTTGATGGGAAAGCTTCTTTTCCAGATATGGGAATTCCTGGTGGCACTAACCGCCCGGGACTGCTCCATCATGCTCTCCCTTCAAAAGCTGTCACCAGCGTAAGTCGCCAGTATACGCTACTTTATCGACTTAATTCTGGTTCTTTGCACACCTGTTGCTGGTGGAGGGTGGGGACTGTAGACTGGGAAAGAGCCTGCAATTGCACTAGATTAATTTATCTTCTTTTTCTTAGAAATACGGGTTCAAGAGTAAGTGTGTTTGGTACCCTCCCTCTCTTTCTGCTGGCCAAGTATAGAGGGAAGGTGGCATTTTTTGCCCTAACTTCGGGGCCGAAGATAATCCACAGTGGGGACAAAAACGACTTTTGGGGGAGACGTATCTAGGTCACAGCGGTCTCAATGAGCCAACAGGATGCATCTGACATTTTTAGGTATGTACCCAAATGCTAGCACGGGTCAGCGGATTGGAGAAGCTTACGAACACACTTGTTTGCTTGCCACTCAATCTCGAACCCAGCCATGCATCCAGGTGGCAGCACCTCATTTGTAAAAAGGTGGATACAGCTGGTAAATGCGAATCAGTCACCAAAAACTGCAAAGGAAAATTCCACTTCCATGGGACATTCTATGTATATCTAGTCTACCAGCAGTGGGTGTCACCTTTTTCGAGGCTTTAGTTGTTTTGGATAGATTTAGCGTACTGATTAGCGGCCATTGTAAAATGTCGGACTGCAACTGCCGGTTCTAGTCCGGCATATTGCAATGGCTGCAGCTCGCAACACTAAGTATATTGCAAAGGCCATTTACTGTGTAGTACTAAGGGATAAGATTAATTAAGACACAATAGTAGTAGTTTTCTTGTTGAGGGTGCCTGCAAAATGTTGTAGGCACCCGAGTTTTAAAAGAGCCTGCTTACCTGAAAGCAAAGTTCTCCAGTTTAGCTTGTGACAAGGCTTTTCTTTTTTTCATTAAGGCCGTTCACACTCTTGCAACTGAGTACGACCAAGAGAGACGAGACATGTTGAAACCTCTTAAAATTTCTTAGGACAAGAGAACACGCTGGCACTCTGGCGCCATCAATGCGGTGACCCTGGAACTGCATTTCACAAGAGCGAAGGTTTTGTGGGATTTCAGAGGTCAAATGTGCATATTACCTATAAGATAGGCTCGTTTATAATGTTGACAAAAGTTCTTCGAGCCAAAAAGAAAGAAAAAAAAAAGGATAATGCACGAGAGAAATAGAAAATATGCCGAACCGCCAAGCTTACACTGCTACCAATAGATGGCGCCAGTGTGTCCCCTTGTTGTAAGAGATATTAAGAGGTTCCAAGGCACCCGGTTCTAAGTAGGAATGCCGCGAACCACCCTAGGTTCGATTTCGATATTTTCTAACCGAACCGGTGTTCGAATTCGAAAGGTTTCGATATTTTCGACCATGCGGAGATTCGAATTCGAAAAATTTGCAACTTTCAAAAATCGTGGAGTTTCGAATTCGAAAAGTTCGAAGCTATCACGGTTTCTAAAAGTTTGGGTTCGATTATTTTGAATATTTTTTTACTTGAGGTTCGAGAAATTCGAAGATTTCGAACTTTCCTAACTTAAAATTCGAGAGATTCGAATGTTTTGAATTTCTTTGGATCTGAAATTCGAAAATTTCGGACGTTTCGAATTCTTATAGACATGAAGTTCGATAAATTCGAAGATTTCGAATTTTTTTCTACATAAAGTTTGAAAAGTTCGAAGGTTTCGATTCTCTTTTAGCGCTAAATTCGAGAAAGAAACTTAAGTTTCGAATTTCTTTCCAAGTGCGCAAAGTTGGAAGTCCGGTTTTCATGTTCCGCCACAGTTTCAGTTTCAAATAATGTTTTCACGACTGACTGGTTTCCACAAAATCAGGTTTAGAAATGTTCGGGTGTGATATTCAGATTGCGCGAAGTTGGTCAAGCAATTAAATGAGACGACGAGCGTCCCGGATGTTCTGGATTATTTGCCAGTGCAGAGTGACGTGTGCAGATCAGTAATTGTGGCCGCCAGCCCGGGGGGGGGGTGGGTCTTTAACGTGCATCACGCAGTAGTGATCACACGAACGCACTGTTTAACGATACTCGTCCAGTCCGAAACGGCCAGGGGCAGGCAGGTGGTTGAGGGTCACTTGAGGCTCAGAAAAACCTTGAAGCGATCTGGCAAACTGCCTCCCCGCCCCCTTGCACGCTGGTAGTAATCTGCTCGAACGCCGCCCGAGTGACGCTGGCATATAGTAAGTTTAGTTTGTACATGATGCAAAATCCTGAGACTGGGAATGAAATTTGAAAGAAAAAGTGTAAGAAGACAGAAAAAAGGGGACAGGACAACGTCTCAAACTCAACTCAGCTGAAAACTCAGCTCAGGAATAACGTCTCAAACTCAACTCAACTGAGTTTGAGACTTCGTCCTGTCCCCTTTTTTCTTTCTTCTTACACTATTTCTTTCGAATTTCATTCCCAGTCTCGGGATTTTGCATCATGATCAACATACACTAGCTCGCCTGCACCTTGACAATTTTTTAGTTTGTAATTGTTTTGGAGGTTTATTTTCGGAGACGGAAGAAACGCGGAGCAAAAAGCACAGAAGCCGACACAACTTGAGGTCGAGGAGCGTTCTACCATACCAGCAGCGTCGGAAGTTCGAAAATCATCGAAAAGGAAATCCAAAAGTTCGAAAATCATCGAATTTTTTAGTCTATCAAGTTCGAAAGTTCGACAAGCATCGAATTTTGCAGCGTAATAAGTTCGAAAAGCATCGAACTTCATAGTTTAACAAGTTCGAAAATTCGACTTCCGTCAAATTTCTCGATATGGAAAATTCGAAATATTTTGAACCTTTCGAACCGCTTGATTCGATCATCTAAACTTTGATTCGAAAAAAGTTTGCGGCATCCCTAGTTTTCAGAGGTCGCAAGTGTGTGAACGGGCCTTTACATGGTTTTGCTCCTCAATAGTTCACATCTATGTGTCATGACAAAGCAAGCTCTGCAGACTGGGTATTAAACGCAGGTCTCGGATACCACTCACAAAAGAAAATACACCGACCATTCCAACCGTTTTCACAACCACCGTCGTAGCAAATGCGCATCATCCTACATCAGGGATGTTTTGGTAATCATCATATATGTAGTTGCCTCAGTGCTTTTGAAGCGCTCTTTCGGTGAAAATATGGTGTGAAACATGCAGGACCAGGGTGTACCCCAAGGACTCGGTCGTGCAAGACAGCAACGGGCAAACCTACCTCTTCTCTGTCGCTGTCGTAGACCTGGACCCCAAGACCGTCAGCAAGCTCGAAAAAGTCTACTTCGACGACTGCAACCTCATCAGAGCCGTTTGCTGACGTTGTTGAAACTGCAGCCCAACATTGTCTCGCAGGGAACCCACTCCTTTCTCAGAAGTCGGGAAAAAGTATTTTTCTACCTTCGAAAGGAGCACCATTTCCAGTTGGTGCTGAAGGCACTTTTTATGCTGGGTCATTCGCCGCAAGCACTGTGCCAAGTGCTTTGCCAATGGGGACCTCTGCATCTCTAGTTTTGTGTCAAGAAGATAATTGCAGTTGGGTCTGCCTTGAAGTTGCAAAACTGTGCCTCTAGTTTTAAGTGGCAAGTTTTATGGAATTAGCCGCGAGATAACTTTTTCTTGCTCTCTTAGGGTGTGTTCAGCATGTTGTAACAGGCCCTGCCCTTTCAGTATTATTTTCCAGCCGTCGACGACTTCATTGTAGATTGTCTGCTCGTGCACCTTCAGCCGTCGACGACTTCATTGTAGATTGTCTGCTCGTGCACCTTCAGTGTTTGCTGTCCGATGTTCCTTATTTATTACTCTAACTTTTGCCTTGCGAGAAAATATTTCCTTACCTGCACCTTTCTCAATATATTGTTGAATCATTTGCACGTATACCTAAAAGTTCTTGTGCCACATATACAAGAGATTGAAACTTAGCTTTTACATTCCTCTACAAGCAGCGATCTCGTGTACCCTTTTTAAATATCCTCTGTGCTTTTGAGGGCAACAGAATTAATGCAATCTCATCTACTTCTTCATAGCTTTTCTTAGTAAGTTATTCAGTGTTGAACTAGTCAAAGGATGCTGCAAAAGTTTTCTGAATGTGCTTGAGATTAATGTAGCACTTGTCAAGTGCAGATGAAACAAAATGTTGTCATTCTACCGTGATAAAGTTCAGCCAGGAAAAAAGATGATGGAACCAAGTGCCACCCCTGATCGAGCTTCTTGTGACTCAAGAGTTGAACGACATGCTGGGACCAAAGAAGAGGATTGCATAATTTTTAAGAAATTATTACGAACGGCGACTACAGTTCTTTCTGAGGTACTCTACGGCTAGTGTCGCAAGAGGCATCGAGTGATAATCCTTCTTAAACTTAAGATACTAGAGAAGCTATGATCCCCCTGTTCGACATGATCACTAGTTTCGGAGGTGTCCCATGCATGTATACACCAAAATACCTACCGTAAAATACCGGGGAGTGCCCACTCTACTTTCACTGAAAACTGGGTTAATCTAGGCATGGATGCTTTTCCGGTTAAATCGGGCACTTAGCGTATAATTTGCAGAATTCCCAAGTTTAGGAAATGTTAATAGCGGGCGCTTGAACGAAGTGAACGCTTCCATGGTATTTTATGGTAGTTTGTGCCATAGTGGCCGAGATGAATGAGCAATTCAAATACTTTTCGTGCTCGCTTTTTTTTATTTTTTTTTATTTGGGAACAGTTTGAATGTGAACTTGAAGGTAAAGCTATAGCCTTGGCTAGGATCAGGCATGTAGCCAGGGGAGGGGCCCCATAGCCCCCTCCCCTTCCCGAAATCTTCCATTTTGCTGGGGCCTCCTCTCCCCCTCCCCCTCATACAGCATTTTGTAATGGGCAAGCCCCCCCCCCCCCCTCCCGAATCAAAATCCTGGCTAGGTGCCTTGCTAGGATACATCTGCGTACACTCAGCAGCAATATGAGCTGGTCCAGATTAGTGCTAACCGAAAGGGGCGTCTCCGGCCCGAGCCGTATATAGGGAGAGTTCGGTCAATGGGAGAAGTGGGCAGAGCCAGGACGTGCACCAGATGCAGAAGGAGGGCTTGACATGCTGCGCACGATGTTTCGATTATGATCATGCAAAAAGATGCAAAAATCGAATGTGCCGCTCACTCTCTTTTGCTTGAACAGAGTTTGATCGCTTGGATGGTAGATTCACGGCCCTCGGCACCTGGCGTACGGATTATGTAGATCGTTCTGCTAGATTTCTTATTTGGCATGGCCGTGATCGAAAAATCACGTGTACAATATTTTTAGTCCCCAGTGGGTTACTCCAACACACTTATTAATTTTGTTTCTTGCGACCACCGCCAGGGTATTATTCGCAGTTTCTGGCTAGCCACATTCAAACTTGTAGAGACGCCTTGGAACACGCCCAGCCCGCTTTCAACCAATGGCGTCTCCTCATTTGCCTCCTATCCTTCCCAATGTATGGCCAAACAACTCTGCCTCCAACATCCTAGGTTATGAAAGACTACCACAACGTGACAACAGGGAATGCGCGTCCATTCCAACCTCCCGGGGCTCCTTGCGTGGCTTCTGTGCCACCCCGGTCTGTGCTGCTGGGCCAGTCCATACTGCTGCACCCTGTACACCAGTGCCCTTATCGCAGTGGAGATGCCACCAATTATAGGCATCTAGGACAATCAGTTTGTAAGAACTACTTTGCACGGCATATGAACAACGCGCAAAAGTTGCTTTTCTCTTCTTGAGGCGACGAAGTAGCTCGGGCACTATCATTGACTCAGGGGGGCCATAGCTTGTAGAGTTGTGCAGAAATGAACACAGCCAACAAGGGCTGACAAGTCTGTACAGTGTGTATTAAAGGCATACTAAAGAGGTTTTGGAGATTTTTTATGACAATGTGATCTATTGGCCAACAGGTACTTGCAACCGAGTAAGACCGGTTTTAAGCCTCTTGCGACGCCTTAGAACTAGCTCCGCAGCAGTGTATCTGGTCCCAAGAGATCGCAAGAGGCCTAAAAACCGGTCTTCTCTCGGTCCCGCTCTGTTACAAGTGTGTGAACGGGCCCTTGGCTATCACATTGTGTAAATGTCATTTAAAAATAGGCTACGCACGACAGGTCCTTTGTATTTTAGGACGTTTAGAGCATACAATTGCAGTAGCTTTCATGCAGATGCTCAAAAACCTCTTTAGTGCACCTTTAACAGTCGTCGTACTTGCCTCCATGTACCTGAGAAAGAATAAAGAGGTATTTTGTTGATACTTCCCAAACAAACGTGGATACAGAGATGGTACATGAATAGTGAAAACCTGTCCAACAGAACAGAATTTTAGTCTCATCATGCAAACAACTAAGTTTTCCGAAAGAATCCAATCAAGAAAACAAAAACCTATGGAACTGCTTTTGTTCTCAAGCTCTGCTCAGAATTTGAAGCCTCTAAAATATTCTGGAGGGCCAGTTTAGGTTAGATGCACAAAATAATGAGTCCACAAAACCAGGCTGTTTCAAGCAGGCAGGTTCTTTAATGCATTATCAATCAAAGATATCTGAGGAAGGAAAAGTATTAAATACTGAGGTAGTTTACGAAAGAGGTGGACACAGATACCCAGGATACAAAATGTTGCAGAAGTGCACCTCTCATAGAATATGAACGTCAAGGTTCGTGGCAAATCACGTCCAGTCCGATCCCATCAACAGTTATGCCCGGGAAGGTGAAGATTGGCTTTTCTCCACGGATCCTGGCAAAGTGGTCTGCATTCCTTAGCAATATGGTCTCCTTGATCGCTGCCAGTTTGTTCCGGTTGAGCAGGATTGTGGCTTCAAGGTCCATTGCCCGAGTGTCGGGGTCACCGTCCTGAGTGAGAAGAAAACCCCATAAGTACAGAACTACAGAGCCAAACTAAGCAAAGGAAGCTACAGACGTTGTAGAGCACAGGCCCAACAGATGGAGCCCGCCCAAAATAAACACCAAAAACTGGGCTTTCGAAGATGCCAATATGCAAGAAAGGTAAAACTAGCAGCTGGTGGTGCTGTAAACATGCCAAAACAGACTTGTTGCGACGAAAAGTTGAACATAAGACGAGAGTTTGCCACAGACCAACAGGAAAACTAAGCGCTTTGAAAGCAGAATGTCACTATGGGTCATCTGGGCAATAATTCCAACATTGCTCAATATCACAGGTTTGTTGAATGCTCCAAAGACCTGCCTGGACCTTTCCTTCACCCCGACCAAACTCTTAAGAAAATTTCCTTTTGACTAAGGTGAGATGTTCCTTCACTACTCTCACAAAAGAAATGCACAGTGTAGCTACCACAGACACTGCGTTGTACCAGTAATCATTTATGGGCAGAACACTACTCTAGTGTCTGACAGGATGAGAACCAACAGGACCGGAACACCTGCGCAAACTTCCTAGCTTCGACAACGCTCGTCAGCGACTATAGTGTGCTTTTACGCTTATCGAAGCCTAAGACACACTTCACTAGTCTTGCAGTAACTTCTTGCCAGCGGGTGTGTCGACTAAAATATTCTGAAGACTCGGCCGTTCTCCTGCCGAGTGACGGCTGCAACTGTGGTTTTGACTGCGCAAGCTGTTCCAAAGGGATGACCCTAAAACCTTGGCCTTTTTTTTTTCTTTTTGCCTATTCACTTGCTTTGTTTAATTAAATGTAGCAAAGGAACGAAATGGAAAATGCTTATAGTTGCCACAAGGTGGTCACACGTTACCCTGCTGTTTAGGTGACTTCTGCACAAATTTCAATTCATTGCCCACTTTGCGACAAGCTCATTCAAAATGTGGCACCTTTGTACAAATCTTGTGGAATTTGGACCGGTCGCTAGCCCAAGTGGAAACTACAAAACCAAAACTTGGAGACTACCCTCTACTACTAATACATGTACATTCCTTGCACACAATGTCATGGCAGTGTACTGTCCACCATTGCCCTGTACCTTGTGTAGCATACATTCGGCACCGCTAAATTCAAATTTGACGGCACCGAACGTACACTGCAGAAGGCACGGGAGCCTGGTAAGGAGCGATGGTGGCCGACGCAACAATAATGCAGGCCACATAGACGTAGCTTACAGACGAGCCTCTTGCGAACTGTGATATGTTTGGACTTTTGCACCAACTTAGCTCACGTGGTGCGAACGACGGCCTCACAAAGATCGATCAGAGCGAACGTTTGGTAGCAAACACAAGAAAAATATGCGACTGCGGAGTCTTACCTTTCGCTCCGACTTCTTGTTACGACGCCACCCTTCCTGCATCATCCTGTGGTCTCGAAGGTGGCCCTCGGCTTCTCGTATTCTATGCTCATACAACCTTTGGCGATCCAGAAGGGTCTGTTCGGTTTCCCACAGATCCAGCCGCACCAGCTCGACCTGGCGTTTGACGGCCAAGTATTCGGGCTTTGCGTAAGATGGACGGTCCGAGTACAGCTGCTTACCCTGCTCTATACTGAGCAGCTCATCGTAGTTGTCGTCGATGCACTCCGAATTGCTGGCATTCTTGTCGCCCATTGCTCTGCATATGTGGAAGTCCATCACTATCCTCACGGCAAGCCCGTAACACCTGGAAAACAAGTTGACATGGCATTTGCTCTCGGCGCAAGTTCTGAAGGCGGTCGACTGCTACGTACTGTGCTAACCTTGACAAGAAGGGAGACTGAGTTTATTGGAAACTTTAGTACAGAAATTCCAGTGGTCGAAAACTTGCACTGCAGAACCTGGGGATCCTGGGCTGAATTTGCCAGTTTAGATTTAGACAAGCATTGTACTGGCAAGCGGTCGTGGGTAACTACCGCATCATGCACGTTAGACACACCAGACCAGCCGTAGTACTGCACTGTCTAAATATCTAGTCTACAGAGCAGGTGCCAGACACCCACTGGTGCAGACCAACTCCATGCTGTCTACACAAACAAGGTTTCAGTCATACACCGAGACTGTGTTTCAAAGACAAGTAAAAGAACAAAAAGCTGCCAAGTTCTTTTTTGCTGGACTGCTTTACACATACTCTTGTATCTTGTCCTCCAAAAATTCTAGACTTAACAGGTTTCCAGGCACCACTTTGGTTATTATCTCCGTTCCTATCACTGAGTCCTCGTATATTCATCAGCAAACAGGATCGAGTGAAGCCCTCCCTCGACAGGCGTTATCAGATGCAACACCGCCAAAATAAATTGTGGGTGGACACTACGGATGCGTCACTTGCGGCCTCCGAGTCACGCATATAGGCCATCAGAATTCATATCCACGTTTTGCCCATAACAAAAAGATAATGAAGAAAAATAAATAAAACTCTTTCTTACATACATACTTGCTTGAGTCGGCAAGATTACTCTCAGCAATAACTTAAACACTCCTACAATAAAAAAAATCGAAATCGTACGATGTTTGAGGCTCCCTTGTTGCCATGCCGCGTTAGGCTTCCACAGACCCATCGGGGCCTTGTCCTGTATTGATTTTTTTTTTTTTTTTTTTTTTTTTCAGAAAACTGGAGTTTGGAACAACATCGGACGTAAAACGGTCCCCTCCCGAGACAGGCGGACGCGAGACAAGCTGGCAGCAACCACCAACTGACAAAATGCATACCTGTCTCTCGGGCACTCGGCTGCCTTGCAGGCCCGGCCGGCCTCACGCAGTTTGGCGTTTCGAGCTGCTCTTGCTTCGGGCTGGCAGCTTGGACGCTTCGACCAGTTGTCCAGCACCTCTTGCATGTAGGCCTGCCGGGCCCGTTTCACCCGCACGGCGATGTCGTTCTCATCCGGTTCCTCCTCTTCGGACGACGACGATAGGTCCAAGTCGGGGCGATAACTCGAATGCGGGTAGCAGAAATTCTCGACATCTGGAAACGCTGCAGGTACTAGAGACGACCACATCGACCGTGTATACATGTCCGGCGTGTAGGTCGACACGCTATTATACATGACCGAAAAAATGCGTTTTGTCTCTCGGGGAAAAAAAAGCTGCGGTGCCTCTGGCCGTTCCGTATCTCTGCAACGTCTTCACCCGCCAGACAACAACGAACTAAAGAATCGCAGACAAAAGAAAGGCGCCACAGAAAACTGGATTGAATTGGATGTTGTCTCGTGGAGTTGTGCTTATCTGTGGATCTGTATCATCGGTGTTCCGTGTTCTAATTTTATGTATCGCGCTGACTTTTTTAACTTCTTAATTTTAATGCTTCTCAAAATTTTTTCAAATTTTAACTACTATATGAATTATAAATTGTGTGACTTAAAAATATTGAAAGAGGTTTAGCTTACGAGCGTGTGGAGCGTTGCGGCTAAACGAATGTCGGCTGGCTCATCAGCACGCTGCTAAATGACGAAACAGTGGACGTAACTGAAAGAAGAAATATGGGAGACTCGATAGCGGGAGGTGAGATCACCGTTTTTCTCAAATTTCTACCTAATTTTAAAGTGATACTACAAAGCCAGAGTTCGGGTATTTTCTTAGATGCACGTTGCAGCGTATGCAACGCCATCTGAAAATGCCATTGGAGCTTATCACGGTGGTGTTCAACGGAAAAGTTGGGCAGTCTCTAAAGGTGTACATCCTCGGAAATACCTAATCATATTTTCGGGCTTTGGCACACGTCATAACAATTTCTTCCTATCTTCGCTTACAGTGTAAAACCAAAATTGTAAAAGAAGTTGTTTTGTTTTTTTGGGGCAGGAAAACAATGTAAAATTTAAAACGGAAGCACAGTTTTGAGCAATGGATTGCGTCGTCGAAATGCTGTCCCCAGTTCACTTTTGTTTTGATCATGCCGAAAACGCCATATGTTCTGATATGGTTCTTAATATAACCGTGTCATTTTCATTTCACGTCACCGAAGGAAACTTGCAATGGTGGTTTGCTCAGGTTTCTTTCTTTCTACATTTTTAATACACATCGCAATGTTTAAATATCCGGTGTACTTTATTTGTTCTGTTTTTAATCTTTTAGCTTTTTGCGTACCAGCTGTGCGAAGGCATTGGCATGTTTAAACTGGGACAATGCAACGTATTTTGTCAACAGCAACAATGAACACGACGTGGTCGAGACACGCCTACTCGTCTGACCGTAACTTCCCGGAAATCGAAGCGATTTGATCGAAAGAACCAGCAAAAAACTCGCACTATGGACGCGTTTCTTCAACCTTCCTATTTTAAAGCTCTGATTAGACAGGTGGTCCTAACAATGCTTATCGAGGTGCATTGGAACGCTGACCAAACCTTGAAAAGCAGAATTCAATAATTGCATGTCATTAAAAAAAATGAAGAAAACAAAACATGTTACAGTCACGCAACATTGAAACGACGCTGTTTAGCAAACATTGTAGATTCAGCCTTCTCTCAACAGTTGCCAGACAGCACCCCAGACACTAAAGTTCGCGGTAGTTTATTAAACTTCACCGTAGCTTGCTGACGTCATTTGTCGGGGCTTCTGCACTTGGTGTTAGCCTTGCGGTTGAATGGGAGCATGCACAAGGAGGTGCACATCCCTGTCACATGGAGATGTTACACCAATCGTGTTGTTTTCCTAACTGTCTATCAATTCTTTAGCACCATTTGAGATGTTCCATGTTGGCAATACACCAATCGCGTTTCCGTAACTGTCAATCGATTCATTGGTGGCCTCTTTTCTATTTCAGAGTCGGGGGTGATAACTGCCCAGGACAAGGCGACGGGGGGCACACTAACGAACGGTCCGAACAACACGAACGCCGCCGCGAGAACGACCAACAACAAGCCGAGCTCGCCCAGCAAGGACCGCAATGGGAACCCCTTGGACGGCGCCAGCTCGCTGGACAGCGAAAGTCCATCGAAGAAACACAACATGTCGGACTCTGAGAAAAACGCTTCCCTGCTTGGTGCTACCAACGGAGAAGGGGACCACTCCAAAGCCTCGCCCGAGCACTTCTCAACGGCAGATGAGGGCGAGGGTGGAGACGACGGAGGCGACGACGAATCGGACGAGGACAGCTTTCTTTCTAGGGAGACAGGTTGGCATTCCCTATCGCTCTTCTTTGTTTGCTTTTTTTTTTTTCTTGGCGGTTATCATTCTCTTTAGCACGTTTCTCTGCATTCCATTTCACCGGTTACACAGCACGACACAGTTAGTATACATAGTTCTTACGGACGTCGCAGCCGGGGCTTATGGGATATGTCAGCGCCATTACCAGGTACTGACATAGTTTCGGTTTCAGGATTGGCGCCGGCAACGTTGGCCGCTGCTGCGTCGCTATGGCGTTTGTGGTGCACACAGTGCACGTTTTTTCTTCTGGTGTGCGGTCTCAGTGGTGCAGTCCTGCAGATGTGTGCGATGTTCAGCTGCTGAAGCAGAAGCAAGTCCTCTGCACAGCAGAGTAACACAGAGCCAAATGTAGGGCTGAACCGTTTCCAAAAGGTGATAACGCAACAGTGAGAGCGTACAAAGCTGGTGTCCGACAAACGCCGAAGCCTCTGGCTTGCTCGCATACATAGGAAATGTCCGTGTCTGTGTCACTTCATTACCAGTAAGAAATGCGTTGCTCAACTGTACGTCGATTGCTGGATGCTTATGTTCGCACCCTGTTCGCATTGCCATAGCGGCCGAGGCAGTGTTTGGTGTCTGGTAGCGTCACGCTGCAGGGATGTGGTTTTACTTTTCTCGCAGCTTTTCTGTAATTGTGAAGTGTTTGTAGCACACTTGTGTCGTTAATGTTGAGGCAGCGGCGCCGATTTTACCCAGCTAGATGCTGCGGATTTTCAAGCAGCAAGTATGGGCGCATCTATTCGTTTGCATGCAAAGCTTCGGCTCTTTGGCTCTCATTAGGACGCTTGTAATCATTTCCTGTCAACTTGCCTCGCTCAGCACGACGATACACTTCGTTGGGAAACGCATCAATGTCAGGCTCTTCACCCATCCACTCGTGGAATAGTTAATGGCATCCGGGCCTTGAAGGCCTTCATCTGTTGCAGCGACACATAGTTTAAATAAACTGAAGTAGGGTGGTGATTTTGGCCAGTTGGTAAGAGTTGAACATGATGAGGCTGAGGCTGTTTTTAATCATGTTCAACATATAGTTTGTTGACAAAACCAGATAGTTAATTATGACCTAGTGCGTTGTGGCTGGCTGCACGTCCGCATCTGGAGTGGTGTCCGCACCGACACGTAGCGTGTACAGATTGACGCCGTCGCACAGCTTCACTTTAGACTTGTACCAAGCCCGTGTGGGGCCCACAAGCTTTAAGAAATAGGAAGGGCAGAACTCGTGGCGAATGGCTTTCACCGTCGCGTTGTACGGGCGATACAAATTCCGTAACAAATTAGCAATCGAGCGACACACGTGCGGCGGCGGCGGAGCATTTACATCTGCTTCTCACTACCTGGCAATGGCGGCAGGCAGGCGGGAATAGAGGAAGTGACATCACGTGAGAGCAGGGGAGGATTCAGAGGGGGGTCCGGATGTCCTGACCCCCCTCTTGAATTCTGTATGTGTAAAAATTTAGGGCGTGGAAACGGGAAAGGTGGGGGGGTCTTAAACATATGATACCCTGACCAACACCTGACCCCCCCCTCAAGAAATACCTGCGTCCGCCCTTGCGTGAGAGCTATGTATAAACCCGATGTTGGGGCTTTTCTTGCTTTGTACTTGCGCAAAGTGATGACAAGTGTTAAACTTTTGTTGCCTACGTCGGGGCACCGGGTGAGCACATTTCGCCGCACAAATAGTTTAGATGAGGGCCATTCATTTGTGACTAATAAGCGGTAAAAAACAGTGATCGCTTATTTGTGCTAACCATGTTGCACTCTGTATGAGCAGGACTGGTAGCCGCAAGTTCTGGTTCGTTTCTCGCTGCTTGCCTGAGACCTTTCATGGATGTGGCGCCGTGATCTTGCTGTGTGCAAGGTCTTTTGTCATGCTTGTGAACACCGGTTATACCCTCCTTGAAATGTTCAGTGCAGCAATTACTACCGATTGATCAAAATAACTTGTGGGCTTACCTTTGCATCTGCTGACTAGCCCTTACAAGGCTATGTGCAGCTTTTGAAAAAGAGTGTGCCTATGGTGCCACCTAACGCAGCTTTGTTCTCATTTCTGGAGAAGCTCACTTCTAGTCACGTTCGTCACGGCCATTTTTTTGTTTCGGTGAAACTAACTCGGGCTTGCTTTTTTTTTTTCCCTAATTATTGTTCAATTATGATTTCTGGAGGGAGGGAAAAAAGTAGCATTGTGCTTAGCTATAGACATAAAAGAAGAAAGTTGTCTGCTAGCACTTTGAACCGAATGAGCATGTATGAAATAGTGCACCGCCTAAGAAGCATTCCTGGTTCCACCCTTGAGGCCACCAGAAAATTTACAGAGGAGCAAGTTGGTGAAAGAGCTCTCTCTCTTCTAATAGGTGAACCCAAGACCATTCAGTTAGATAATTATTTTTAAAAAAAATACAAAAGCGAAAAAAAAAAGAGGTGCATTGGCAAACTTTATGTTTATGTTTCTCGCATGCCGTGGCTTCCGGTCATGATGCAGCAGTTGTACGTGAAATTTCTTCCCGTAAGGCGCATTAATCCCAGTCTCCCCCTCAACTCGCAAGTACATTGTCCTTCGTCAAGCCAGCAAGTGAGCTGTACCGTCTCATTGCATCACGACCTTATGGTTCTTTGCAGTAGCGAGGACCACCGTTCAGAGCTCGTTCCACCCGTTTTCCCGGGACAAACTAACTGCTCGCTCGCATCTTTTTTCCAGCGGAGGACGGCCAGTCGGACTTGGAATCCGAGGACCCCGACGAAATGCTGGGGTTGAGTGACGGCGATGGGGAGGTTCCGAGGATGCCGCACATGACGATCCAACGAAACCGCAAGGCGAACCCGGAGCTGCCAGAGACGGTCACCGTCCTCAAAACCGACGAAGGCTGCGTGGTGTACCTCGTGGGCACGGCTCATTTCAGCCTGGAGAGCCAGGAAGATGTCGCCAAAGTGAGTTCCCCCAAGCGTCGCGCCGGCTTACGGGATCTCCCGCTCGGGGCCTCTGAGCTGGCGGGTCAGTAGAGCGCCTGAAACGAGTCTTCGCCCAATGTCGTCGCAGAAGTGTTGTGCCGTCGCCGTCCGTGGCCCTGGCGATGTCGCAGCCATGGTGGTGGATTTGGCAGACTCCTGTTCTGCTGCAGGTCGCTCTCCAGCTTGACAGTTCGCGGAAACTTCGGCAGCCAAAAGTCGGAACGCTGGGACGATGGCGACACTCGCGTTTGGTTGTGCTTTATGCCAGGACTTCTAGTGCCGGGACGATGGCGACACTCGTGTTTGGTTGTGCTTTATGTCGGGACTTCTAGCACCGATTGCCAGGATCGCGACAAGGGACACATCGGCTTGTGCGACGTCATTCGTTGTCACTTTGGGACCCCTTTCGATGCGTGGGCGGAATAGGACGCTAGACACACCAGTTGGAGACGCTCTCCAGACAAAGTAGTGAAGTTGCCTTTTTATGGACCGGAACGTTGCAAACTCTCTTGTTGGCTTTGCCGAGTGAATTTGTCCAGGTTGTGCATGCAAGCAGGTTTTCTGTGGGGCATTTTACTGAGCGGCGATGTATCTCTTGCTCTTTTCTCGACTGCTGCCGATCCCAAAACATGTAGGAAAGACCCAAAGAGGACAGGACAAGGCAACTTTTTTGTGCGGACAGTTGCCGTTTTCCTCTTCTCTTTCTCTTATTTTTCCTTTCTTAGTGGATATGCTGATTATATTGAGAAAATAACATTGATTTAGTTCAAGTGCATCTTTTATACTGGAGAGGGGGGGGGGGGGTTATTCTTATGCTATTATCCTTTGAACATACCATAGAATACCGTGCATCCGCCCATACCACATTAAGTGCCCATTCCCAAATTTGTAAAATCTGAGAAAATATGCACAGTACATAGATATGTAGAATTGATGACCAGACAAGTGCCCATCCCCTATTTTTTCATGATTATCTCAAAATTTTGAGTGGGCACTTGCCCAGTATTTTACGGTAGACCCTGAGCAAGTGGAAAAAAAGTAAGCAAAAACCCTGAAATACCTGGAAGCAACATTTGAGTTTCTTTTCATTTGTGCGTTCTAATAGTTCTACTTTCTGAGCTTTATAAGTGTTGTTGAGATACATGAATGCATGCTGGGTGTATCTCACCAGCCTTGAAAGTGGAGTGGAACATCTTTCATTGTTCATGCCCGTTAAAACGTGCCAAGGGGGACAGTCTACTTGGTTGCAACTTTTTGGTTAGATCAGCAATGAGTGATAGTGTGAAACTTGTTTCTTTTTTAAACTGATGTGGTTTTTTTTTCCTCCAATTGCAGACAATCCAAGAAACACAGCCTGATGTGGTGTTGATAGAGTTATGCAAGAGCCGGGTGAACATCCTTTCTTTCGATGAGGAACTGATCCTGAAGGAGTCTCAGAGCATGAACATGGAAAAGATGATGAGCACCATCAAGCAGGTTTGCACCACTTCTCACCAAATATTAAAAAAAAAAAAAAAATTACTATGGTCCCAAACACATTACTTGGAACTGTGCTGGTTTATTTAATTTCACCTTAAGTCCAGATGCAGCCGAGGCTACAAGCTGATGAGACCAGTCATACAGCATCAAAAGTTCACCATCATAGTGTTTGTTGTGTTTCTGTATGTGCTCTATCATCGCTGAGCCAATCATGTTCAAGAGAGGTCAAGTGACTTGCACTTTTGACACAGTTTGTTTGGTCCCACCAGCTCGTAGCGTGGGCCGCATCCCGAGGTAAGGTGAGACAAGATATAGTGAGCTGCTCGGGTTTCAGACTTTCAATCTGAGGTTCTGAAAAGTGCCTGCTCACCTGTTTTTTCATTAGATATGTTTGTCTTGCTCTATTACGTTAACAGGCATATGTTTTCTTTTTCACTCTTAAGGTAAGATGAAAATGTAAATTGCTTACTAGTTTCATTGTAAGTTGGTGCATGTTTACATTCCCTGTGTCCCTGAGAGCAGGGTGCTTTTTCAGGCCATTAAAATTACTAGGTAAATAAGTTAAGAAATTAAATCTCATTGGTTAGCATCTAAACACAGGATCATGAGATTTTGTGCAGAGGTGCATCTTGACGGTGAACTTGTTGATCCAAAATTTTCAGTCATTATTGTCCAAATTAAGTTCAGAAAGAAGTGTACGCTTAACATCCTCGAAAGCAACTTAAAATACAACCGTGAAAATTGAAAAACTGACAGACAAGCTCACCGATTCCACAGGGGAAAGCATAACACGGGCAATTTTAGCTGGTAGGTTCATTATATATTCCGAAATGTGAAGAACCCCATGTATGACGTACGACATAAATATTGTTTTCGTGAGACTGCAATGGTAAAAAGCAAGTTTTGCTTCAAACCTTTTTCTTTTTTTTTCTGCTGCTGTTGCTTGTTTTGAAGGATGTCACAACACACCGGTTCAACGAGACGTGGTGATTTATTGATAGTCATTGTTGCGGGTCACAACCCAACACCCCTCCTCTCTGCGCATACTTTGCGCAGGGCGATATTTGTTTTTTGCAAAATCGACATTGAAGGCAAATCAGTCGTGGAGCCTTGGCTTTGTGGGAAGTTCCACGCTGCCACTTGTCTCAGCTGACTCACAAAACTTCTTTTATGTGTACTGTGCTCCTGGACACAGTCAGTGTTCAAATGAGTGGCACATGTGTAGCATTGGCACCTTTTGTTGCAGAATGGCCTCGTCCAAGGAATCATGTACATCCTGCTGCTGAGCATGTCTGCACACCTGACTCGACAGCTGGGCATGGCACCAGGTGGAGAGTTCCGCAGAGCAGTTCAAGAGGTGAGTCGAACGTCTGCACCCCAGGCGATTCTCTAACATACCCCTCCACACGCCTAACACATTTTAATTTTGTTGACACCATAAAATGAGGCAGGTGTATGTGTACCCATTTTAATTGTCACTCGATAGTTAAAATGAGAGAGTATAACGGAGACGAGTCATAATAGACGTGTAAATGAGATGGAACCTACAGTATTGCCGAGGATCACATAAAGCTAGAAATAGAAAAAGGGACATACTCCTGCAGTAGACCCGAAGCTTGCTCAAGAGGTCCATTACGGTTGAAGTACGAAGTTCTTTGCATTACTTCTTTGCTAGATATGTAGTATGAATAAATTGGGAATTATTTCATGAAATCCGTATTATGTTCATTGGTAACAATCTTCACCCGTTTGGTTGATACGCGTTGTAAGCTTCTTCTAGCTCCGATTCCCACAAACCCTGTCTCCGGATGAATATGACTCTGCAATACTTCGCTATCGGCAGAAGGGTTTATTCACTCACTCATTGCCTTGGGGGGGTCTCGGGATCGGAAGACGGTCATCAGCGAGGCCGGGGGAGAGTCCGCTGCCACAGCAGCTTCTCCGAGTCCCAGCGGTGGTCGTCCACACCACGTCATGGGGACGTCGTCGTCCAGGGTCGCTGTCCGGTTCGTTTTTCGAGTCCGCCACTCGACGTAGTGCCCGCACTACCCCGCGCCAGCGTCCACCGCCGTCCGAGCTCGCCTCCGTGACTCGTTGATCCCCAAGTCGGTAGCAAGAGAGACGGCAGCCAGAGAGAGCTTCCTTTGTCTCCGTTCCCCTTTTTATATCCGCGCCCCCCACCGATCACGTGCCCACCACGACCCGTCCACGTGTACACGCATGCCCCCGCCACGGTCCTTGCACGACCCCCGAGCGGGGATTGCGGTGACGCTCCTCCGTCCATGGATCCTGGTCAACAGGAATGTTTGGCCCTGGCAGGGCGCGGGCAGACCGGGCGAAGGGGCAGGGGAAAATGAGGGAAAGACGGGACTCCAGGGTGGGGCGGCCGGACGGATCCCCACAGCGTGAAACATGAGAAGAACGCAAAAACAACCGTACAAGCAACTATGCTACCAAGGCATTACCGTGGACCTCTGGATGTAATTCACGCTGGCTTTGGGCCTTTTTATTTTTTGGCAGTTATGTCTAGGGTGTATACTTTCCAGTGTTTATTTATGGCAAACATTGGCGGATGTTTATCGGTGTTCATTTATTTCACCAATACCGGTGCGTTTCGGTGAATTGTCTTGTTCAGACGCTAAAAACTGATTATCGGGGGTAAAAATTGTGAATGTAAACTACCACTGAAGACGAAAAACGGACCAAAATTTATTTACATATTTTACACAGTCTCTTTACGCTTGATTATTGTAGTATATGCATGTATAGTCTCGTGTCTGTCACTGACGCCCGCTCCTTCCTGTTGACAACGTGCAACTTCGTGAATGCTAGCTCAACATTTGCACTAGACACGGGAAGCCCCAAAACATCCAACGAGGCTTGGGACAGTACTGGTCAGCTGTGACTAGCATCTCAGGCCACTGATAATGATCTTCAAGCCTGGAGGACCGCTGACGTTGGAGTACAGTGAAACAAAGGTACTGTCCTCCAAGAGTCCAAGACAACATAAGTCACAAGAGAAAGACAGGAAAAGGACATGAAAGAGCAGCACGCTCTCTCTGGAGTTTCGTGGTCGATCGAGCACGAATAAACTAGTTGAAAGTTTGCACCTGTCCGTGTCTACTCGCTTGTGATTGTCCCTTGTTTTGCTCGAAAAACCTTCTAGACTGCATCATGAACCAACTAGGCCAACGACAAGTTTTAATAGCACCGGATGTTTTTAATGTTACGCAGGCAGAGAAAGTGAAGGGCTGCCTGATTCATCTGGGAGACCGTCCACTTCAGATCACGCTGCAAAGGGCTTTGGCTGCTCTCAGCGTCTGGCAGAAGCTGCGCCTGGCATGGCACATGATCACGGCTAAAGAGCCTATTAGGTACAGCAAAATCTAGCTTGCCTCTTTTGTGTCTCGGGGCTAAGGATGTGATTGCTCGCATGTTTAAACTTCTCAGTGAAGTCACATTTTTTTTTTTTTTTTTTTGTAAGTAAGGATACTCACTACAGTAGCATCTTCTCTTCATTATTACTTCACATTTTTGTGTTGTAACATACCACAGCTTAATTTTTCGTTTGAATTTATATTTCTGCTGTATATTGGATTTTATTACATGGAGTCCTTTCTGTATCAGGAGTGCTTAAACCTCCTCCAGTCATTACGGGGCACTGCAGTGTCTCACAGATCATATAAAGTGTTAGAACAAATTTGGGAACGAGTGCGTAAAACTAAAGTGGTGCTTTGAGTAGAAATAAACTGAGCAGGTTCGAGAAATATTTGAACTTGCACCACCTTCAATCCCACGTGGAAGAATTGAAGGCAGGCGCTTATCGAAAGAGCTTCTTCATGCTCCATCGTCGAGCAGACATTTGTGAATACTCATCTTATTGGCACACCACACTAACAGGAAGTTCATATTTGTTCTCTTTTTGGAGGTCTTTCACGTGATGCTGTGAAAGTACAGTGCAACCCACTTGTAACTATAATGAGAAAACCCGAAATTTCAATCGTAACCGACCATCGTTGTATCTGGACTAGAAACTGATCGTTATAAGCAGTACATCGTTATACGTGGTATTGTTGTTGTAAGTGGGTTGCACTGCACTGTTCACAGTAAGGTGTCAGGTTCAGTAACCGTGTTCCAAATTTTGTTGAAGCGGCATTTGCTCTACAGCCATTTACAAGGTGCAAACGGCCCCATTGAGTGCGCATCTTTCCGAGCACCAATGCACTGCATAGAGGCAACACCCGCGGCGCCTGCTTTTGTGGGTGTTGCTTCTCTGCAGTGCATTGGTGTTCGGTGAGAGGCACACTCAACAAGGCTCAAGCAGGGCACACGTGAGCTATGAGAACAGGCACTACGCGGAAATTTCCACAGCAACTTGCGCGGACGCTATGAAATGGTGCAAAGCATAGGTCCACGTCACAGCATTCGTGCAAGTTGCTTTAAAAACTGCTGCGCGGTGCCAGTTTTCATATCTCATATGTCCCCTGCTCACTAGTTCACATTGAAGAACTTCTTAGCTTGATGAACAAACTTAATTTTGTTTTGAGTTGTCATGTGCTGTCTAAACAGTCCATGATAAACAATATTTTTGAGGGATAAATAAACTTACATCATACATTTACTACTGTTTCATCTGTGGCATACCTGCGTATGATGAGTAGGCCTATGAAGAGGATGTCATCAAATATCTGCTTTGTATGTGTAGCCATTCATATTGCAAATTATAATTTTATATTTCATCATATTTAGATGAATTTTAGAATATTCGAACAAAATATGTGGCTTCCTGGAGTTGGAATTAATGAGAGTCTACTCACATCCAGGTATTTCAGCGGAATCATCGAGGTAAAAGGGGGAAAGGGCACAGGCTGTTCCGATAGTTTGGATTGAACAGTTCCGGCGGGCTCTACCGCCAGAACTGCCCAAACATGTAGGCTCATTTCCCTCTTTCCCTAGTAGAATAGTTTATAGCGGAATTCGACTGCATCAGTGTTGCGGTCCGAGAAGAGACACGTAGGAACCCTTCTCTTTTACTTCCCTGCGGCGGCAGCAAGGAGGAAGTGGAGCGCTGCAAGAAGCAGGACCTGCTGGAGGAGATGCTTGCCGAGATGACAGGCGAGTTCCCCGCCCTGAGCAAGGTATTCGTCAAGGAGAGGGACGTCTTCCTGGCCTACTCGCTCCGGCTGGCCGCCAGCCCCATGCCTTCCATGACTACGCCCTCTGGTGAGCAAGGGCTCGTCTCTTTCTCTCTCCCTGTCCCTCTCTGTAACCGACACCATCTGGGTAACAAGGCCATTTCATTGTATTATGGCGGTAGTAGTTAGTGCCCCTTCCGGGCAAAATCCGGTAGCGTCCATATGTGAAAACCCACATGACTGCAAGGTGCGCGATCATGTTGGAGGGGAGGGGGAGAGAACCAAGCGGCACGAAAACAGCAAAGGGCACAGGACTCTGACCGTCACGCGCGAGAGGCAGTGTGTAAATGCCGAATTCATCAAGACCCCCGTGTCATAGACTAAAAGCAGATCTCCTGAAGCACGCCCTTCAGCAACGCAACAGCTGCCACTGTGAATTGCGGCGCACCTCGTGTTATCGTTTGCAGTTTTTTTACGTCGCCCGGCAGATGTTAGTAATACAGATTGGACACAGGGTCTGGCCGAACACCGACAGAGCCCTCGTGTCCGTTCTACGTCCTTGTGCCGGCTTCCGGTGGGTGACGTACAGAATCCGGCACTACGACCTTGTGGCCTAGTAGGTGTTACTGAACCTTTTCTTCCTTCCACATATCGAGCGTCTCAATGCGGGCAGAAACTGAGAAAGAGGAGGAGACAAGAGCGTGCGGGGACGTTGGAGCCCCAAGCTCCGGTCAGAATGATTAGTTTGTAGCTGCCTTCGTCTTCGTCTCTACTCAATCGCCAGCGTTTGGCGTTTGAACAACAACTAGAGACAAAGGCAGCTAGCTTTGCATCTATTCACTAATCATTCCGACCGGAGCTCGGTGTCCCGACACCCACGTGCTGTGCAAGGCGGGTAAATCAAACTTTTTGGGTTGCGCAGGGGCATGGTATTACGGTCGAAAAATGTAGAAAAAGGCGGCGAGACTGACAATTGGTCTACTTTCCCCATCAACCGCTCTGGATGTTGCCCCCGTCTTTAACAGGTTACCGGCATTTGAGCCGGAAGTTTCGTCATCTGAGACGAGGCGTCACGTGAATTCACGCTTCTAGTTCGTTCGGTGCCGGTCGCGGTTTGTCCAGCTGCATTGAGAGCCTTTCTAGGCGTGGTGGCCGTGCTCTGTTTGCGGTAAAAATGGTTCACTGCTCCACGGTATGTTGTTCTAATGCGTGTCATAAAGGGCACAAGATGTTCCGGTTTCTGTGAAATGAATGGAAGCAGTGATGCGTCGTCGCGGTTAAGTGAGTGACGGAGCAAAGTAACCTGCAACAACCAAGCGTCGGTGCTCGTTTATGCGGGGCCCATTTTGTCAGAGGCCAGCACAACGTGTTCTTTCTTTCTTCAGGTTGGGGCCGTGTGAACTGACGATTTTGAACAGAGACTCTTGACACCCAGAAAAAGCTCTTGATTAACCCTCAAAGGGGTGAGCACAGCTTGTCATACAAGGCATCCACGAGAACGCGGGATGCGATCTCGCAGACATCAAATTGCTTGCGATCTTTGCAGGGAATCGGTTCATTGCGCAACATTTCGTCAACAGACCGTTTCATCAACAGCAGTGGCTCTGTAATGTATTCCGGTGTATGGGCTCTGAAGATTTATAGATTGGTCGCTTTTCACTATGTGGAATAACCTAAGAGCACTCATTGAAACTCGCCCAATGGATATCAATCACATAAACTTGATATCACCTCATTGTAAATAAACAAAAGCAAGCAGGCAGAGCCCACATCTTGACAGATAATAAAGCGTTCATGCGACCCTGCGTAACCCACATCAAAATCTGTGCATGTTTATGCGTGCCTTCTCACTCATCATAAACAAACAAAAAAAGTGTGGCGATAGAGACATGGCACACGGTGGACAGCCTAATTGAAGTACAAAAAACATACAAGTGTTTAAAAGCGAGGGCCTTCGCGTAATCCATTGTCGTCGAAAGGAACTTTCGAACGGAAGTGTCTTTTCAAGTATGGCAAAGCTCCGATCGGACATTTCAGCTAGCCGCGTCCCATATCATATATTCGCACCTATTTCAGTTAGTGATGTGATCTAATGTTAATCATCAAAAATAAAAGGCAATAAAGAAGCTGGCTCAAAAGAAAACAAAATAGCCAACCTAGCTTGAATTTTCATGCGAAGATCCGGAAAGCGCAGCGCCAGTGCAGCTCGCCACACTCGCTCCGTGATTTCGTGGCCGTTCTCGATGCTTCTGCATACCGACTCCTACTAAACATTTCCTCATAAGTAACTTCAGATCCTCAGAAATTGGTAAATAACCCGGCAGCAGAGGGAGGTGGCCCGAATGGATCGGGTTCAACACCCACACACGCTGCCGTAGCCGTCTTGGTGCTGCGTCAACTGCTAGCTACAAACCAGAGGGGAATAATACCCAGAGCGCTTTGCGGCTGCTGCCAAATGCCAGTCACCTACTCGAGAGCCGCATCGACGTTTGTCGGCTGTTCGTGATCGGGTGTTTGTGAAACATTCTTTTGCAGGGGAGCAGCCAACGGTCGTGGTGGGCGTCGTAGGCATCGGGCACGTGCCCGGCATCGTTGAGAATTGGGAGACGGTCACCGATTCGGACATCCCGCCAATCATGAGGTGAGTCGTGGCGCTGCAACATGCCTCGAATGCTTCTGTTTCTTTTGATTCCCTGTTGGTTCCAGCTGTGCGTCCAGGGGTAGAGGAGATGTTATAAAACTTTGCATTTGAGGTGCAACCAAACCCGCTTGCAACGTACCCGGGACGCGGAAAGGTTTACATCGGATGTTTCAGCGAAGGCTTTCAAAAATCCCTAAAGGCAGGGCGGTCAAGGAAGGAAGTAACCCTTGCCGGGAAGGAACTGCCAGCCTCGGTGGATGTCGAAGATTGCGAAAAGCGTGCTAATTAGCTACATAGTATAACTAAAATTTTCAAATTACCTTTCTAATCCCGTGTTTTCCGGACTATAGTCTGCACCTGGTGCGTAGTCCGCAAGGGCAAATTTGGGGTCAAAATTAAAGTTTCTGCCTAGAGAGTCCCACCTGGTGCATAATCCGCACGCCGTGGATAGTCCACACTTAGTGCCTTTTCCGAACGTAAAAACTGTCGTACACAGCACACCCTGACAAATGCCTGCTGCATTAGCTCACAAAGAAGCTTGTGTAATACAGTATAGACCACTTACAACGTAACCGCTTATAGTGCAGGACCGGGTATAACTCGGCTTTTTTAAACCTCCGGTTCGCCTCCCATAGAGCTCCATATATTTACATACCGCTTAAAATGCAGGCGCGCGAAGGGGAATACCGGTTATAGTGCGGTTTTTGGAACAGCCCGCCGACCGCGCCGCAGCGAGCATGCTTCCCTGTGCGACACTAGATAACGGCGCGAGCCGCAAGCGGCACTCGCGGGGCAAGGAGGTTGCTCGAAGAAGCGGGGAGAAGCGAAGAGAGAGGCTTCAGTTGCCATAGCGACGGAGGGACGCACGCACGTGTCGTTCACGTGCGTGCGTCCCTCTGCTGCGTTGGAAACAAATAACCGCCGCAACCGCAACGACAGACCAATCGCAGGTCGAGGAGAAGTGTTCGCGCGCGTTGCATGCCGGTCGCGGGCCAGCTGCTTCTACTCGCGAACATGGCGTCGGTTGTGATCGTCGACATAGACGGCGTGGTGGAAGCTCATCGTTCCGCGTAAAAGCGCTATCCTTGACTGTGAATTTTCGTTGTGTGTCGCTATGATAACCCAGCACGTACTAGAAGGGAAGATCCACCTACTCGTGCGGCGATGTTGTGGCGGCACTCTCAAGACGGCAGAAATGCCCGTGTCGTTGTGTTTGTTTACTTCGACCACAGTGGTGCTTTCTAAGCATTTGTGTTTTCGAACATCGCCCGAATTTCTTATTTGGAGCATTTCATGCTTGTGCTCAAGTTGAAGGTATTACTGGCGCGTACCGTATAAAGGATGCGAATTTTCACGTGTTTTCATCGCCGGAGAAAAGTGATTAGGGTTAGCAATCCTGAACGCTCGCAACGTCCATCCGCAACCCGCGACGCCGTTAAAAGGCTGCGCCAGGCAAAAGTCGCTCATTTCTTTCAAAATGTGTGGCACACTTGAGAGAGAAGTGTACTAGTCTGGTGAAATAAAGACTTTCCTCAAACAGAGCTTTATTTTTCATCTAACATTAAATAAATTCTTTTACAAAGGTAAGTTGTCTGATGTCATATATTTTGACCTGAAAACTTGATGTTTTGGTTATAGCGCGGTACGGCTTATAGTGCGGATTTTCGCGACTCTCGCGACATATGTTATATGCGGTCTACACTGTACATAAATCAACATTAATATACTCTGTTATTCATAAAATTCTTCATGTCTTGTCACAGTGAACGATCTAGAAAAAAAACAAGTCCTTGTATAGTTCGCACGTGTAGATAGTCTACTTCAAGTAAGATTGCAAATATTAAACATGTATAGTCCGGAAAATATGGTAAATGAAATTAAACATATGGTTCCATATACAGTGTAGACCGCATATGACGTATGTCGCTGGTGTCTCGAAAATCCGCACTATAAGCGGTACCGCGCTATAACCAAAACATCAATTTTTCAGGCCAAAATACATGCCATCAGACAACTTACCTTTGTAAAACAATTTATTTAATATTAGATGAAAAATAAAGCTTAGTTTGAGGAAAGTCTTTATTTCACCAGACTAGTACACTTCTTCTCAAGTGTGTCACACATTTTGAAAGAAATGAGCGACTTTTGCCTGGCGCAGCCTTTTAACGGCGTCGCGGGTTGCGGGCGGACTTTGCGAGCGTTCAGGATTGCTAACCCTAATCACTTTTCTCTGGTGATGAAAACGCATGAAAATTCGCATCCTTTATACGGTATGCGCATGAAATGCTCCGAAAAAGGCATGAAATGCGTGCATGAAATGCTCCAAATAAGAAATCCGGGCGATGTTCGAAAACACAAATGCTTAGAAAGCACCACTGTAGTCGAAGTAAACAAACACAACCTCACGGGCGTTTCTGCTGTCTTGAGAGTGCCGCCACGACATCGCCGCACGAGTCGCCGCACGAGTAGGTGGATCTTTCCTTCTAGTACGTGCTGGATTATCATAGCAACACACAACGAAAATTCACAGTCAAAGATAGCGCTTTTACGCGGAACAGTGAGCTTCCACTACGCCGTCGACGTCGACGATCACCACCGACGCCATGTTTGCGGATAGAAGAAGCCGGCCCGCGACCGGCATGCAACGCGCGCGAACGGCTGGTTGGGCTTACTGTGGTTGGGCCGGTTGGGCTTGCCAACGCCTTGCACCGTGAACGACACATGCGTGCGTCCCTCCGTCGCTGTGGCAACTGAAGCCTCTCTCTTCGCTTCTTCGAGCAACCTCCTTGCCCCACGAGTGCTGCTTGCGGCTCGCGCCATTATCTAGTGTCGCACAGGGAAGCGTGCTCGCTGCATCGGTCAGTCGGCGCGGTCGCCGGGCTGTTCCAGAAACCGCACTATGACTGGTATTTCCCTTCGCTCGCCTGCATTTTAAGCGGTATGTAATTACATGGAGTTCTATGGGAGGCGAACCGGTGGTTTAAAAAAGCCGCGTTATACCCGGTCCTGCACTATAAGCGGTTACGTTGTAAGTGGTCTATAGACCAACATGCGGCTCTGACGTCACGCCGCTGCGGTGGCGCTGCTGTCGGCATAGCACATGCGCAGTTGCTTCGCCTCACGCGAATCTGGTTTCTGCGCACGCGCAGTGCCCACACCTGGTGTGGGCAAACGCGGGCTTGTTTGTAAACAGCGTGTCGGTCTATACTGTAAAACCTGCTGAGCATCATCGAATAACACTAAATCAACTCATTCTAGAAAGATATAAGGCAGGGGCAACATCTCTCAGCATTCCAAAAAAATACTCAATTTGGATGCATTTCTAGGTTTCGGTTTTTTATCAGGGCGCACCCCCTATGGCCAAGGCGCGGAGCTACCGCCTCGCCTCCCTCGTAGGATGGAGGGAAGTGTGGTGCACGTGTGTTGCGTGCCCGTTTTGATCTAGATGAGCATAGTACCGGCATGCAGTCACGTATCACTACTGTGTGATACACGTTAAAGACAGCGGGCTGACAGTTGTATTGCACCGGCACAAGAAAGTTTTGCGTCTCACATTGACTCTGGCCTTTCTACTATTTGTTTCGTGCAGAATCCCAGGGCCATCGCTATCTTCGAAGGTACTCAAGCACACCATCAAGGTGTCCCTGCTGTCCCTAGCCGTCTGGGGATGCTGGAAGTTGCTGCCCTCAACCGTGACTCACAAACCCATCGAATGGGTCTCGGCACTCTATCGACATTAGGTCTGCTCCCAAAAGGACCCCAGCCTCATATTTTCTTTCCACGTCCGAAGACGGGAAGAATTTACGTGACCTCCAACAGGAGGCAGGTTTCTCTCACGACAAGCGTGTTTACGCAGGTGGCGCAGCGAGCGTTACTTAGCTGTGGCTTTATAAGATGGCCTCAAAGCCTCCCCATTTCTGCAAGTTGGTGCCCAATTCTGCTGACGAGGCCGAAGATTGATGCTTATGATTGAGGGCTTCTCAGCCAATCACGATTGTTATTATCGTTGTACGAATTGACTTTTTTCTTCCTAGTCGTTGATCCTGCCTGGACCTCCTGTTGTGATAGGTGTTGAGACGATTGAACCTCTCCGTCCCTGTCTTGGTTGGTGTGTTTCTTCTCATCATTCTTTTTTTTCTGGTTAAGTTTTTTATGTGCGATGTCCTCAATATTTAGGCAGATCACCTTTCTGTTATGCACATTTTTGTTTTTTCGATCATTTTGAACAGACGCTTTCTGCTTGTAGATTTAGAACCGAAATTGTGATTCCCGGCGTGTGCCCATTTCAAATTCCATTTCAGCATTATTGGTTCTCGATGCATCCTCATTGTTTGGGGGAGGGCATGTTTTAGGAATATTTCAATTCCTGATGTAAAATATTAATTAAAAAAATTAAAAGCCAGAAATAAAATAATCAAGTGTGTATTTATTGATTTGTTTTGTCATTAATTTTTTTGTGATCAATAAAACATAAGCATGCCACTTGTCTTTTTTCCAGCTTGGCTGTGGTGTGTTTCACAGTTGTCCAAGTAGGACCTTGTAAATACAATAACTTTTTTTTTTTCCAGCTGTAGTTTATGTACTGGAATACTTGCTGTTTACTTCGTAAAATAAGTTTTATATTACTTTAGCTCAACTTTGCATGAAGCGCCCATGCATTTGAATGGTGCTTCGCCTCGGAGCTCTGCGTTCGGCTTCTCTGCGCAGCATGGCCGCGTGGTGCGGAAGTGACGACATTTTTACTTCCGGTGCACCGGCTGCTAGCTGTGCTCTGCTGCTCGGCTGAAATCGGTTGCGCGTCGTACCGTGGAAATGGCTAGTCCCGAAGACGTTGCCGTGAAGCGGGTAGCATTATGTTCTGCAGTATTCGCTGGGTTTGCCTACGTGGGATACTCAATCCTGAGATCGGCATTTTGCACCAAAGGCTGCGGCCGTGACGATAAAGGTCTGTGCGTCATACTTCTCCCCAGTGCACGACGGTACTGTTTGCATGTCATCCACGCAAATCGATTAGAATAGTTTGCCAAATCAACTTGGCATATCTTATTAACCTGTCTAAACTGGGCTCAGCAGTACTAGCTTGTTCCTTCGATCTAAACGGGGTCTGTTTTCGCTTGTTCGCAATGTCTGCCTGCACTTTGACATTTGCGCACGCTGCCGCTTTCCAAGTCGCTTTAGCTTTCCTGCTTGAAGTTCTCTGGTGTCTTTGCGAATTTTTGCATTGGAGGCATCTATACTTGTTGTTAAGGGCAAAATCAGCAGAGAGCGCAGATATTTAGGGACATAATGAACGACCCAGAAATCCACTGACCTTGTCCGAGGCAGATCGATGAAGGGCCCGACGACCACAAAAGGAGTACAAAAAGCGAATGCACGAAATCATTAAGGTCGCGTACCTTTCTTCGGCGTCACTGTTGTTGAACCATTGTATATAATTCAGCGCGCGTCCCCTAATAATTCCAGAAAGGGGGAATTAATTCTGCATGTCTGCTGTGTTCTCGCCCGTGGCATGCAATTTGGCATAAACTTGGGACAGCTCTGAAGCCGGTTTCTTCTCCCGTTGATCAGGCACTCGGAAACTGGTCAAGTTGAAAAAGAAGAAAAAACACAAGGGGGAAGTCCCGGGTAGGTGATCTTCGCTTTGGGGATCATTTTCGGATGTCTCCATAAATGCACGTATGAAACAGCAAACAAAATGCTCTATATTAATTTTTAACAATTCCAGCATGCGCAATCATTGTGGTTAACCAATGTACTGCATAGGAAAGATTAAAATGCAACTTGGCCTCACCACTCCTAAAACCTAGCTGCAATGACCTCTTTTTGTGCATATCTGTGGTCTCAATATACAAGACAGTGGGAACTCAGTGAACCAGTCATATTTACCTAGCATTGAATAAAAGCATGCTTCAGACATTTACATCTGTGTGTGACTGTTAATGTTAAAACTGCTTATGACTGCTTACGATGAGAAAATTGCTGAGACAGTCTGTGCAACCTGTCCATAGTGGAACGCAAAGGGTCGTAATGCAGTCAGTCGCACGCAAATGTTGGAATGAACTAGCCTTAAGTGGGGTAGACATATGATTACTGAATGGGTAGTGGTGTCTCTTGTATTTTAGGGAACATATGCTGTTTCCAAAGATTTCACGTAAACGTCCTCCGCAGAGCGGGACCAGAACCACCGCTCTAGTCAGACGGATCTGACGGTTCCTGCGGACTACACCACATCGTCTCCAGCAGAGCTGCATTTCATCCCCAAGTCGGTGCGGGACAAAGTGCGAGAGTTGAACCTCAAGGCGCGAATGTTCGACGAGCAGTACTTTGCACGCATCTTCCGGCCCCGAAGTCTGCAGAACTCCCCCTGGGGTTCCCCCAAGGCACTTAGTCCCGTCGCAGATTCGAGCAGCAACAACCACATCAGTCGGTCTGCCGAGAACATTTACATGATGCCGGGATCGCCACTCAAGCGCAAGAACTCTGGGCGGTCTTCTAGGTGAGGTTTATTGAAGACAATGCTATCAAAGGGGTTGTGCAACGATTTGAATGTTGAAGGAAAGTTTGTACATTTTATGTTGTTTATCTAGGCACAAGTGACAAAAAACACGTCACCTTGCCCCAGAAAACTGCCATCCCGCTGCATAGTCAAAAAAGAAAGAAAAACATTATTTGCCGATCTGCAGCCTTATGTGGCGGTTACAGGAACTACACTGACACATCTCTGGGGGGACATGCGGAAGTCAACAAAACCTGACCCCCTCCACTGCTATGCTCGCCGTCAGCCTGGCGAACCATCTTTTCAGTCAATCGTCGCCGCCGTTTTGTATAATGCTGATCCCTGAAAAGTAATTGCAGAGGAAACGTCTGGAGTCTCTGAAGAGAGAACCTAACGGGAAACCAGGTGATCCCTCAGAGTATGTCACTTGAAAGACGACGTGAGAGTTGAGAGGCACTTTGACATTTGATTTGTTTAATTTCTTAAAATAAAAACTAGCATAGGCAAGGAAGTATGGTTTTCTGATCTTCGTTCTATAGGTGACACAGATTAATTCAGTTATTTGGCCAAAGTCCGCAAATTGTTGCACTGCCCCTTTAAGCGGGCGAGCTGGTTGTTAATCGACGTAGTGAAACCCAAGACGGAGGCAAGAAAAAAAGGGGGACAAGCACGACGTCTCGATTTGAGACATTGTGTTTGTCCCCCTTTTTTGCCTCCATCTCGGGTTTTAGTATGTCGGGGTTCGTTGTTTAATTACTTCCGTTTAAAACCTGTCGGTTTTTTTTGGGGTTGGTCCTAAAGTTTACGTCTGACATGTGGTGCCATGGGACTATCATGAAAGCTGTAAATGCATAAAATAGCATTGAGTAAAATGGCATTCTCGAATCGTGTTCACACTTGCGACTTGCGACCAACTATAGTCGGTTACAAGTCAAGAAGGTAGGAGAAGCTCCTCCCACAAGCGTGATGCGTCCGTTTCAAATCCCTCTGCAGTCGAAAGAAGAGTTCACTGGAAACGATCCTTGTTCTGCTTCAATGAATAGATAATGACCACAGAGTGGTGCCAACTTCTCTTCGACCCCCACTTTTTAGGAAAGCGACCTTTGTATTCATTGGAGTGGGAACCGAGTCCCTGAAAGCAGCCTTTGTATCCATCGGTGAGAAAAGCTAATCCCCGAAAGTCGTATTTGTTTCCATCGGAGGGGGAAAACTCTATATCTCCCTCTCGTGGCTTCCACAATGCTAAGTCAAAGTCAAAGTTTCAGAAAATATGTACAGAAAGGCAAGACCCTCCTCGCGCGTTGGTTGCGACGTCACGGAAACGATGAGACGCTATTGGGTGCGAAGGTGGTGGGGGGATATATGATTCCCTTTGAAGGGCGTTTGCCGCTGCCTTCTTAACCTGTAACTTACTATAGTGACACGCAAACACCGACATTCACTCTTTGGGCGATCAATGAGTTGCTATTGGTGAGTCGCTTCTCGGGAGCTGCCGTCGATTCTGTCCTACCCGCCACAGCTCGGGTTTCACATTTCCCTGCTTTCCCAGTTTCGTTGTCACATGTGTCGTTGTCACCACAAGAGAAAGACTTCCGATGTTGGCCCGGGTCCTTTAAAACCGTACGATGAAAGCACAATCGCTACACTGGTTTGCATTCACTCGAGCTTCCGCGACCTCCGCGTCGCTGTACGTACCTATCGACCCAAAAGCAGCGCAGATTTGCTGCCAGGCCGAGTTGGTTTTCGTGCACTCGTTCAAGTCGGGGCGCTGCTTTCATAAAGAAATGGGTATTCTTTAATAGCGCTGATCAGAGCTGCCGCAGAGACCTCCGTGGCTTTATATTCATGGCCGCTGCCGCAAACCGAGGCGTTGGACAGACGTTAGGTGCCTCACCCACAGAAGTGTGGCGTGCCAGATGTAAACAAATGCGACGCGCACCACACGTCACTTCGATTGGTTCAGATGCCAAGCGACTCGGCGACAGGTCCGAAAAATCAGTCTGGAAGTGACTGCTTTAAACCAACCACTTTTGCAACTCGCGACTGTCGTTTTAGCAACAAAGGTTGTCGTGCGACAGCTGGGACTTGCAAGTGTGAACGCGCCTCAAGTGGCCAAAGCATGGACTTGTCAAACTGCAGCGCGTCATGAATTGCGGGGCTCGTCGTAAAGCGCACGGTTATAACCTGCGCCCGCATGTAACGAAGTCAAACTTTCATTGGAGGTGTATTTTAGTGGCGGCTTATATCTCGAAACATTTCAAGACGTAGCTCCTCTTCTGTGAAAAGTGAGAACAATATCCTTGGGAATTTCATCGACGGGTGCCAGTGCGGACGACCGAGTTGCGCCAAAAGTAATGTTTGGTGTTCTTATCGAGGGGGGTGTTGGCACCACCGAAACACTGCGGCGCTAATGGTGCAACATGCAAGCATGATCCGGTACTCCTGTGGTGGGTGTTTCAGATATCGGCATGAGTGTGACCAACCGCGTGACAACCACTCATGCTTATGTTGAGATGGTTGCCATAGCAACCAAGGTTCGTGCAATGTGTCATAGTGGAAGGTGAGGAGTCGTAACACAGTCGGCTACACTCAAACCGAAGTGTCTGAACCAGCCTCGAACCTCTAAGCGTGCGTTAAAACGGGAACCCTCTGTTCCAACGGGCAGGGCATCCCTCCACTGGCACTGCAACGACCTGAGTGCCAACCATGCGGAGGAGCGCAGCCTGTACCGGGCGATGGTGAAGGAGTCTGACGAGCGGCTGCAAGAGGTGCTCCATGGCCTGTACAACAAGGCCCGGGTGATGACTCTGTACGAGGCTAAGTGCCTGGTGACTCTGCTTGGGACCGGCAATGAGGATGTGCTTGTCAAGACGCTCACCACCATGTCCAACTGTGCCGCCTTCACCATCAACCAGGCTAGTCACGCTTCGTCTCGCCTTCCTGCGCTTTGCTAGGTCGTGAGGAGACTGTGACGCTATCAAAACTAGTTTTACTTCTGAGGCTAAGTGCAATTTTGGCAACTAAGCCATATTTGGTTGCAGTCTTCACCTTAAAGGCACAATGAAACATTTTTTCTCGGTTTCATTAACCATTGCTTTTATATAATTCCTCGTTTTCATGATGTATAAACACACATGTGCCACAAATCAACTGAAAAAGGCGCGAAAATCGAAACTTGAAAAAATAGTTTCACATTACTTTTTTGAAAACAAACAACACAATATTTTTAGTGGAGGAATTGTGAATATGTCTTTAATAAGACCATATTTGCGGATTGCAAGAAATAAATATTTCAGTTAAAAAAAGTAACCTGAAAGAATTTTCTCACGTTCTGATCTTCATCTGATTTTCGGATGGATTTTTCGCACATCTGTTTCAGCCTTAGGACGTGTGTTTATCTTTATCTTGATGGTCTAACCATAACAGAAAATACGGGAGAAAATGGAGCAGTGTTTTAGTAACCTCAGTTCATAGTCAGAATAATGTGCCAGGAGTTCTTACGCCTGCTCACACTGCTGATGTCTGCAGCGACTACGCGCCCGGACTGGGAGTGCTGAGAGCTGTGCTCCAAACTTTCTTAGAGTTCGGCCATTTTCATCATTGTGCTATATTGACCACGAATGCAAACCCTAATATTCGCCGACATAGACATTGTTAGCTAACGCAAGCCGATCGATGACGCAACACTCGTGTCCAGTTTGTGAGCTGCGTTCGTCAGCAACAGGCCCAACACATTTTACAACTGTTTGGATCACAATAAATTTAGAAATCTTTCCAAAGTAAAGAAAGGAAAAATATACCCTTCTTTCTGAATTTTCACAGCAGAAATCATGTTTGTGGCTGCTTATCCTCATGTGATAGTTCCCTTGTGTTGCTAACCGCACGATAACAGTAAGTAAAACTCAAATACGATATTGTTTCATTGTCCCTTTTAAACGTCAAGTACACAAACACATACTTTGCTATGATTGAGGATTGTACTTCTGAGATACTTTCACGTGTGAAGATCGTGCAGTGTGCCACATCTTGCCCTCTTCTCTCTGCAGGACTACCTATGTGATGTGGGGTGCCTGCCTCTGCTGAAGGACCTGTTGGACCACGAGTGCATGGCCGTCCAAGTGGCAGCCACGCAGGCTATTGCGAACATGGCTGTCAATGAAAGGAACCAGAGGCTTCTCCAGGTAAGTCTCTTTCTTGTCCCTGCGCCGACCACCGTAGAAGAATGAGATACTCTGAAAGCCAGGGCCGAGCTACAGGCTCCAACAATATTAAAGACTTATTCAACGAGACAGTTTTGTGCAGCAGTGCTGGACGTGCTTTTAGTTAAGCCCATGTTGACTGGGGTGAGAAAATAAATGACCTTTGTTCTTATTCTCTCTTCTCTCTTTCTCTCTTCTTATTCTCTCGGTGTCAGGGGCACTAAACGTGTATGGGCACACTGCCTTTCCCTGAATACCTGCACACCAGGCGGCACGGTACAATAAAAGTGCAATAAAAAAATACAATACAATAGAGTGGCTCTGGCCAAAGTGAGCTTAGCACTGTCACATAAATGGCCCAAGAAAATGGGTCTTTCACATTCTGGGAGACTGTACACTCCAGCTCATGTTAGTGCATCGGGGGAATCGGTGGCCAAGTGGCCTAGCGCCCACCAGCTCGGAGCACGTGGAGCGAAAGCTCGCGCTGCTGAACCGAGGGATCCTAGGTTCAATCCCCACTCCTGCCCGTTTCGATCTCGATGAGCATCGTACCGGCGTGCGGTCGTGTATCACTACTGCATGATGCACATTGTAGGCTCCAGGCTAGCAGTGGTTCTGCACTGGCTATATTTCTCGTCTATGGCATAAACCAGTGTCGCCACACTTCAAAGGCAGACCGACCTTGTGCTGTATAAACACAAACATATTTTTTTACGTACGTCTTTTTCCGCGCTTGGAAAGGGGTGCAAAGTTGGGAGATTGATGTCATGAAAACTTGATTACGGATGGTCATAGAGATAACACCGGAGCGCCGACCGATTTGTATCACAGCGCTCCCTTGTGGCACGCCGTGCCTGCTGTCGAGAACCGAGCAGTGCATATGTGTGTCCTTTTAATGCAATAGCATTTTTTAGCTATACCCCCACCGGATTTCTTGGACTTTCTGGCCCCTTAATGTGCAGTAGGTATGTGCAGTACACCATTTCAGCTCATATTCGCACCCTCTTTGGAGAACCTGACAACCTTGATGTCGTCCTAGACGTCATAATCTAGGATGCATCCCCGACATTGCCCTTGAGGTTGTCCTAGAGGACGTCCTTTGATCGCCCTAGAGATTGTCCTAGACGTCATCTTTGATGCCGTCCTCTAGGACATCATCCTCGATGCCATCTTGGGCATTGTCCTAGACAACTATTGTTGACTGTTGACTGTGATCAACAATAGTTGTCTCTGCAGCAATTTCTTATCTGCAGGCTTGCTCGTTTGCTCGCTTCAACGCGACGTGCTCCTGTTGATAGATGCCGCTCCGGCAGCCGCGATTCCATAATCTTTGCTCATCGCTCTGAACAGCGGCCGAGCGGCTGAGCTCGCGTCCTCTGACAACCACCAAAGTTAATCAAAGTCGTGACTCATCGAAGGCACACACTCAATACTAGAAATAGACAAAAAATATAATACCCATTTTTTGTGGCTTCTAAAAAGCTGCAAATATGTTGAGGGATAAAAGAAAAGTTGCACAGCCACGTGACGTTCAGTATCTTTCTCCTCCTCCATATTTCTTCCTCCTCCCCAGTCCAGTTTCGATTTCGAGCAGTTGCATTTTTTTACTTTATGGTGAATATAGGTGAAACTGTAGCAAAACATTGATAGGGTAGTCTTCCGACACCATAATAAAATGCCTGGCCAAAAAATTTTAACATTTTTTGTCATGCAATTTATTATGGTGTCAGAAGACTACTCGATCAATATTTTGTTACAGTGTCACATATTTTTTAAATAAAGTAAAAAAATGCAACCGCTCGAATCCGAAACCAAAACCTGCTTGTGGTTGTCGGAGAAGTATAGAGGAAAGAGTGAGTACCGGAAGACTCATGGCTACACCCAACTGTGCACTTTTTTTTTTTTTTTTGGTCGTGCGCAGCAGACGACATTTGTTGCAGGAACCGTTTGCCGTGCGATTCCTTTGCAGTTATGTTTGTTCCGCTCGCTGTTCTGCACTTAAAGGTGAGTTGTTTTGTACATTGAAGAGTTGGAAATGAGTAGTGAGTGCCCGTGGTGAATTTCCGTGATCGGCCCCGAAAAGAATGCCCCCAAGATGTTGCGTGAAGAGCTGCCTCAGATGTCCTGCATCCGAAAATGACATTGTGCGGCAGAGTCTGCACGAGTTTCCAAAAGACCAATGGGATCAGGACCAGGGGTTGGCTGCAATTCCTGTAGAATATTTACGGGCACCTCGGAAAGCGGATGCTACCCGATTTGTATGTTCCTTGCATTTTGTGGAAAGTGACTACATTAAGGTCACAGGTGTCAAAAAGGGAATCCCATACCGTTTAGTTCAGCGACTATCTGTCCACAACATTTGTTTTTTCAGTGAAAATTGTAAGAAAAGAAATGTAAAATTGCAAAAAGTTAGACAAAAACAACAACAAAAAAAATTTGGTACGCCCACATCGGTGATTGAACCTGACTCTGCTGCGTGTGAAGCGGACATCTTTCCACTGAGCTACCGGGGGAACTGTTCGGAAGATTTGCTGCCGATTTCCCTTCGGCAAAGGCACTCCCGGCCTGAAGTTGGGCAGCACCACGTATTGGCCACATTCGCACCTAGTAAAGAAATCATATGCGTGCATATTCAACTCGAAGTATGCACTTCGAGTTTGACGTTTGCTTGAGTGGCGTCTTCAGTCACGAGAACGGGCGAACGGCTCGGCGGCGTCTTCGGGCAATCGGCTTGGTGTTCGGGCGTGTTGTACGGGATGAATACCAATTCTTTAGATCGGTCCAAAATTGATCTTTCGAAGGAAGTAAGATTTTGCCGGTACCGCGAACGGCAGTTCTGAAGTTGAGGTCCCACGCCTGTTGTCCGCTGCCATTTGGAGTCCCACGACACACGAAACGACACCACGTTGAGAATTACGCAGTGAATGCACAGAATGCTTCTGGTTCAACATGTTTGCAGCTTTTTGGAAGCCACAAAAAATGGGTTTCATATTTTTTTCTATTTTTAATATTGACTGTGTGCCTTCGATGACCCACAACCTAGATTAAATTTGGTGGTTGTGTCTAAACCTTAGAAAACGGCCCATTACCACGGAAAGAGAGTGAACACGACTCAAACTGGCCAGTTCTCGATCAGCGGTTTTCGGGCGGAAAGAAACTGACTTTCGAGCCGCAAATTTTGTTCTGGGTAATTGGGCTCTCATATGTCATGTACAGCTAAAAACCTCAGCGAGCTTAAATACCCTGTCAGTGTCCCTTTAAAAGTGCAGAACCGTTTTGGGCCTCAATCTCGGCGGGAAGCGAGATGTGGGAGACCCCCAAAAGTAAAAATTGTGACTAAATTGTTACTTGCTGAAAGTTTTTAAAAAAAAAAGAAGGAAGAGCAGCGGAGCTGGTAGCTTCTGTTAGCGGCGGTGGCTTTCCAGGTGAGCGATTTGCTCTTTTTTCGCAAGGGAATCTGAAGCGCTCGATGCAATGGAACTTTAGGCGATAGCGGCCTCGCGGTGGTTGCGGAACCATTCACGCTGCTGCACACATCGCCGCTCATTTGGCTCCTGCTCCGAAGAAAAATTGCCGCCATCTATGAGCAACAGCGGCAACCAGTTGTCTGGTTGCCGCCATCGCTCATAGATGGCGGTAGCTGTCCAGAGTTCGGTGTCATTATTTCTTTGCTGATGGACACGATCCTGGGGAAACTAGCTCCGCTGTAAAATACATTCGCGAAATTACTCGTTAAAAATAATTTATTAGTATGACCAGTCTGATTATTCTTGCAATGCCTACGTTTCAATTCTGGATTGCCGACGCCTCTTGATGCGACTTGAAACATGTGGCCACCTGTCTTAGGTGTACGTTTTGCGCCAGACCGACGGATGCGAGTGTCGACTTCCCCGCCCGAATGTTTCTGTGGACCCAGCCTTGCATCCCACTGCTGCTGTCGGCGGCAGTGTCCCGGGACGGGGGCCGCTACCTGCAGACGGTCTCGCTGCTGTGCTTGACCAACCTGGCCCTCTCAGACGAGGCGCACGAGGCCTTCCGGGGCAGGCTGCACCAGCTCTGCATCCTGGTGGAGACCGGAGAGGGCAATGTGCGCCTGCAGACCCTCAAGCTGCTCGTGAACCTGTCGTGCAACTCCAGCATGGTGCCCTACCTGTTGGCAGCCAAAGTGAGTAGTGCTTGCCGAAGTTGTTCCTGTGAAAGGGCAACTCCGTCCGAAAACAAAGCCAAAATAAATGACTGGTATCGCTTTAGTGGCACAAAATATGATCACAGCCGTAATACTGCATCAAAGTGAAGCCACATACTCCTCTAAAACCGGTTTGAACGATGTGACCAGCTGATCTTTAGCGGGTGGCAAGCAGGTTAGCTTTTAGTCTGGAATACTGGCTGCAGCACTCCTGTGACGTCACTTTGCAGTTGATTCCGCACCTTGTACCGCGTACCGCAGCACCACAATTGACATTATGTCGCAGCCTTGCGGCTGATTATCACTGTTGCCATTCCTCTAGCAGAAAGTTTTTGTTTTGCCGTAAACGCCCGAAACCAAACTTTGAGCCTTGATATTTATAAAACTACACACAATATCAAAAAAAAAAAAAAAAAATTGTAATTTAGCGACACTGCTTTAGCTGAAAACAGTCGTTATCCCAAATTAAAAAAAAATATTGACTGAAGTTGCCCTTTAAGACTCTAGCTTAGGCAAGTTGTGGAACATGCTTTCAAACTATGATAGTAGTCTTTTGTGTGCTCTGTTCTCATAGTTTGGACGCTGCTGCGTTGTCCCGAAGGATGTACCGCAGACTGCAGGAACTTCTCCATTATGAGATAAATTTATTGGAACGAAATCGTTGCTGAGGTTACTAATGCAATGTCCTCTAGCTGATATTTGTTAGGTCCGTACCTCATTGCGACAACATATACCTTTACCATGTTCATAGCATTTGCTGTTCTTATTAGAGCTTACTATGTTTGTAAGGGCTTGCTCAGCTGGAGTGAACTCTGTTGGAAGAGGTCGTGGTTCTTGTTGCCGTGTTGTTGGAAATCTATGTGAAGGTTTCAATGCAGACTACAGGCACGTCTTTGTTGTGAAATGAATTGACTGTAACAAAGTCATTCCAAGGGTCCAATGCACTATGCACTAGCTCACCTTTTTTTAGGTCTGTGTCTCATATTTCCATGGCAGTGCTACAACTACTGACTGTCTGAAGATGCAAGACGATGTTCAGGCAGTTCTAAACTGGTGCTTAAAAAATAATTTTGTACTTGACCCCAGTAAGACCAAGGTTGTTTCCTTTACCCGTAAGACATGCTGCATTGAGTATCCGTATACCACGTTAGGTTCAGCTATCGCGTGGTCCAATACTATTCGTGACCTGGGAGTGCTGTTTGATTCCCGCCTTTCATTTACTTAGCATGTTTCGAAAGTTGTGAATGATTCTTACCAGGTACTAGGCGTTATTTCCAGAATGACGCAGAATTTTCGTACTTACGCTAGCATGATTCATCTATTTTGCGCCGTTGTTTTGTCTAAACTTGAGTTCTGCTCAGTTATATGGAACACCATTGGATCGACTCAATCATGTATTGTAGAAAAAGTGCAGCGTCGTCTCTTGCGTATTGTTTACGATCGATGGGGATTGGGAGGCGCATTTATTTTGAATATGAATGCTTACTTAATATGCTTGACCTGATACCCTTGCATAAAAGAAGATTAGTGCAAGACATGACTTTTTTGTATAAGATAGTCAACGCTACAATTGATGCATCTTTACTTTTAAGTGTGATTTCTTTCAGTGTTCCCCAAAAGCGGACCAGATTTTCATTTCTTTTCTACCCGCAGAAAGTTTGTGTCCAGTCCCCGATGACACGCCTTCAGCTCCTTTATAATCGAGATAGGAGGGATTTAGAATTGTTTTCACCCTTTTAAATTTTAGAAGAGCATTGTTGGCCGCTTGACAAACATCTGTGCTCTGTTGTTCTCCAATTGTTCGCAGTAGTTTTATTTATTTCCTTTTATTGTTTCTATATCACGTCTTGCTTGTTTGTTGGTCTGTATCTGTTCTTTTATTGTTTGTAATATGTGCTCACTAATAAGGCCTCGAGCTGTTTGTGGGCAGATTAAGCAAAATAAATAAATAAATAAATAAAACATCTCAATTTACCTTTGCCATGTTCATACTTTTTGTTCAGTAAGAGCTCACTGTGTATGTTGCCTCCCTCCAAAAAGAAGCAGATAAAGCAGACATTTGATGCTTTTTCTTGCTTCAAGCCTTCTAGGTTTCAGTTCAGAATAGTATATAACAGTGAATTTTTATTTTGACATTGTATAAGTCGAAATATGATATGTTGGACAGATGGCACTCTTCAATAAGTTTAGTAGAATGTTGCATTGGTAGCACAGTTTTGTCCCTGCACCCTGAACAAATACTGATATTGACCCCCTTGAATTAGAAGAAGTGGCATAAAATTATGCAAGGTTAGGACCCAGTTCATAAGATGTGGTTCTTATTTTTATCTGAACCTACCTTACCAGTACACTTTACGAAGCGGATTATTGCATTGTTTCTCGTTTTTGATGTAGAGTACATAGTGAAACAACTCCAACCCGGGCACTTGTGGTGCGTGCTTGTCCCATTACAGAGAAGTGTCCATCATATGGGACATGTGCTACATTGATGACCATGTTACTGTAAAATGCCGAGCAAGTGTACACCCAAAATATGTAAATAAGGTTTAAAAAACTGGGAGGTACTTGTGTGTTACGTCCAAGAGCGAAAATGCAGGGCACATGGTGGAGTGAGCTTCGCTGTTTTACACCGACATGTTCCGAGAAGCAGCTGATGCATGGGTGCGTCACAGTTGGCTATAGTTGCTGAGAGGGTGGGAATGGCAGGGAGGTCTTGCAGTGGTCCCACCTCTAGCATGAGCTTCCTACCTTCAGCAACACTTCAGAGACAGCGCATGTGCAACCAAGGCACAGTGGAAGGCAGTGAGCGCGTGCTTGAGGCCGGGTTGACAGGGTTCTCACCCTGTCAATGACTATAGGTTTGCTCAGAAATCTAGGGTAGGCACACGATAGGTCTTTTGATTATTTTTTGAATGTTTCAAAAGTAGCATGTGGGCAGTCACCGTGACACGGGTGCCTGCCTGTTGTTTTATGGTACTTCAATTGCTGCACCACTTAGAAGGAACTTGCCAGATGGCGGCGACAGCTCGTACAAATCTCGTATCCCTTTCTCCCCCAGGCGCCACAAAACCTGCACTCCCTGCTGGACGGCCCAGACCGCGAGGTGACTCTGCGAGTTCTCACCTACCTGGCCAACGTGGTGAGCTGCGCCGTCAAGAGAGGTCACACGAGCCTGCTCTCCCTGCCGCAAGAGCACAGGGCAGCCGCGCCCGAAACACTCTACGCGGCCCTCTGGGGCGCCCCTTCTGCGGACCACCTGAGGGCCAGGACGAGAGCCCTGGTGCTTAGCTCGGACGAGGACATCAGCTTTCAGGCGGGGCGCGTGTACGACGCTCTCACGAGGTAACCTGTACGGGTCTGGAGTCGTGGCATAGGGCATTGGCTTTTGGCTCCCGGTCCATAAGACCGAGCGATTATGGGAAAGAGTGCACAATGCGGAGCGGTGGCTCGGAAGGTCTCGTCTGTGAAAGCCACAGGAGCTGCAATGCTTGCGAGACCCAAACACCTACGAATAAACTGTAGGGCACGCCTGTTCTTCAACGCGGGCCATTACAGGAGTAAGCTTGTAAGCATTCTCGCCAAAACATCTCAGTTCCTGCCATCTGTTGGTCCTGAAGAAAATTGCAGTGTGGAGTGTTAGCACTTACTCGAGACATTGCTTCTGAGGGTCTTGGAGCACCATGCAAATTGCCATGCTCAAGTATGATTGACTCTTCCATCTTGACTTGTTGAAACAGCAATGTTCAAAAAAACGAGAGATAAGTCACACTTGGTCCTAAGGGCATTTTGGAAAGAGCTGGTTTATGGCCTGTTCTTGCTATAAAATGCTTGTTCCCAACTTCCGCTGCCCTAAACTGAGTGAACCTCGGACGAGGTCTGTGTGGGGCACTGATTTCAACATCATGTTTCGGGGAGCCTCAACGTCCTGCATAAATTATGACTGTTCGTACTTGACACATCTATAGAAAAAGGTTTGTTGGTGATAGTTCAAACCAGTCAGTGTCACTTCAAATTATTTAATAACATATGTCAAAATTTACGGCTAAAACCAACTGCAGCCCGATTTCTGATTTGTATAGCACAGCTTGTCCCGTCAAACTGTGCTAGACGGGCTCTATAAGGCCTTGCATTTTTGGCAGGTATGAAAGCAGGAGATTACTTTCAAGAACATGGCCACAAGTTCTTGATTGTCGAAGAGTCATTGTTGCTTTAGGATCACTCAAAACTATGCTTAGTTCTGCAATCCCAGTACTTGTGAAAGTCTGACTGAGATTACTATGATGAGCCTAGGCTACGGAAAACATTGATGGACATGTGGAATCGTTCCTGAGCGATACATTGATGGAGAACATTGATGGAATCGTTCCTGAGCGATACACATAGGGTTGTAATCACAATTAGTTGGAGCTTGGTGCCTGCTTCCAGTGAAGTGTGGTTGCGGCAGTTCATGCCGTGACGATTCTATAAAGCTACTAACCTTTTGAAAGGAAGTCACAGTGGTTTGATAATTTACTGCATTATTTGAGGAGGACCCTTCAAAAGCAAAAAATTAATATTGCTTTTTTTTCTTCTTTTTTTTTTCCAATTGAAGGCACAAGTTTAACACTAAGAGGTAATAACTGTACTGGCATCCACCTTCTCAATGCTTCAAATTACGGGGAGTGTTTAGGATTAAATGCAGTCTAGTAGCATTGACGAATGGGATAGTTGATAGTTCATCTTAACGTGTAGCAAACAGCGCAGAGACATGGACAGTGCAGAAGACTGAAGAGTTTGTGTTTGTTTTCTACTCTGTCCATGTCCCTGCGCTGTTTGTTACTTGTTAGGATTAAATGAAGTGGTGCAGAGGGCAACCAAGCTAGCTTGCTGTGCTCTGCAGCTTGCAAAGCATTTAGTATGTTTTTAGCAGCAGCATGGGCAACATGCTTATGCCTTTATCCTTGAGGTTTACTTAGCATGGGCTTCGAGGCAATATACCTCCTGAGAAAATATCACAAGTTTGGAGATGTCTGTGCTTGCATATTTGCTCACTTTTTTTTTTTTTTTTTTTTTATCTGACAGTTGTGAGAGGAAGCACAAAGTTTAAGGTTTAGGAATGTTAATTTTGCACTACCGTTTCTCATTTATTGGGCTTTCATAAATCTCGAGTTTTGCTTAATCGACCATGCACAAAATGCTCGAGACACTCGGATAGGAAGAAAAACGCTTGCCGAAAAACCAGTTTCATCATTGTTGTGTCTGTGCAAGACAGCCCTGAAGTGGTCTTGTTAGCAGTGTTAATTTGAGGTGTATTGCTGGTTGGTGCAGCTTTTATATATGCAATCTTAATTTTATACATCATCATCTGATCTGTGTTGGTGTGCTATAGAAGCCTCTGTTAAAATTCAGAATTTTTTAAGGTAGTTTCATGTAGAATTGAAGGGACTCTGAACCTTATTGTGGCAATATCTGTCCCATACTACATATGCTGCTCCATTACCAAAGCGTAGACTATATAAACGTTTAGCATACACCGTTTGCAACCAGCAGCAAGCTTGCTGCTAGTTGCAAACGGGTTATGCAAGAGAACACAAGTTCTACTCGGGAATGTCAAACCGAGGACAAGGTATACGGCACTAGTCCACTATATTTCCAAAGGGAGTGGTCATATACATAAAGACACCTATATTTGGGCAATATATTTATGTAGCAAACATCTGGCTCAACTGGTGTATAAATCTAGCTTCTTTTGTGGCAATAATCAGAAAGAATCTGATGTTCTTAATAATTTCCTTTCAGTGGGGACATTGAACAGCAGCATATTTTTTTCTTTTAGATTGCCTTTAATAAAGCCCATTCGGCATCCCATTATTGATCACCTGCTTTGAGATGGAGATGGAATAGGTCTGACTTCTTGTTTGGAATGCCATAACATTAGCTGGCGACGAGGGCTACATATTTTTCTGCTTTGCCACATACATCTGAGAGACTGTCTGGTATGCTTTTGTCTCGTTCCACAACACACAATTGCAGTTGTCCCACACTGCAAAGCCCTTTTATTTTGCTCCAAGTGTTCAAGCTCGCTGGGTCTAGGTACTCTTCATTGGTTTGGGCTCGTAAACCCCCTCCCCCCAGCTTGTCGGGAATGTTTGGGCTTCGGTGCGAGTGTGCGCCCAATTTGTAGTGGACATCCCTTTGGGTAGGTCAAAAAGCGAGCCTGTACTGAATAAGAAAACCGTGAATGAGTTTTGTGCAACTCGCACATATGGATGCAATAATATCCCACCTCATTGCAACAGATCTCTGGTTAGAGGTAGCTTGCCAGACTCGGGCTCCCACCGACACGTTTGTAGTCGCGGAAAACTTAAGAAGCGCGGGGCGTGGCTCCTTATGTTCTCGCTCCATGCTTCGCGATTCATTCTTCCTCGTTCTTATCGGCAAACGCGGAGCAGCAGCAAGCTGCTCAGAACTCGCCACGCTCAGAGTTTCTTAACTAACTGTCGGCGACAATAGCAAGTTTCAACATGGGGCCGTAGCATTAGCTTAAGCTACACTGGAGGATGTTTTGACCGTGGGTTGGACTCGTTCAACAGCTTAGGTAGTTTTGGCAAGGAATGGTTCACGTGGCAGACTCTACGTATTTTTGCTACGTCAAAGTGAACAAGTACAAAGAGAAACTGTTATTGCATGCCGGCTGCACCGAAGACAAAGCTTCGGTGCATTCCGGAAGCTGTGTTGGTTCAGGCCACCTCCTAGTGGGAGTATAGTCCATGTAAATAGACATTGCCCAGACTTTGTTTAGCATTCTAATGCTTTCTGTACATAGTTTCATAGATGTGTGTACATTTCTTGCAGCAGAGTGTTGCGGTGCGATACTTTTTGGCTTCATTTTTGTTTTGTCAGACTGGAGTCTTTGTGTAATAATGTTACAAGCTTTTTCTCTAGGTGAAGTACCCAGAGCCGTTATTTTGCATCGCATTCCGACCGCCGAGTTATTTCCTTGAAAATTTTATTTTGACCAATGTAGTCTGACATGTGCAAAGTGAAAACTGTGTTTCATGCAATAGACAGAGCCCGGTTGGATTGTAAAAGAATGTCATGGTTTCCCGGTTGAATAAAAGTGAGACAACTTTGTCGTCTGGTCACCGACTGCCCGACAGTGCTGCTACTCGAAGAATAAACGTTTATTTACACATTATCCCGCATTTTCTGTCTGGCTAGTGAACACTCTTCGCCTGCTGCGTGAGTTCCTTCGTCAAGTCCTTTTGCCTCTGAAGCACATGGAGGTTCTCTATCTGTCGCATCCTCTGCCTCTCCACGTCTTTGATGACTCCTTCGTGAAGCTCAGCTCTCTCGACTTCCTGCTTGTAATGCACGTAAAAGATGGTTCCGAGGGACGCCACGACAGATCCCGCAAGAACCACTTTAGATGTGGTCGACATTCCCAGTGGCAAAGTTGGCGAAGTGGCAAATTCGTCAGCAAAGTCACCTTGCGCTCGTGCGATTTGCCGAGTCGCTGAACAGCTGAACTGCAAAACGAAGAAGCGCAGGTTGTATTGCAGGTAAGACGTCCATATAACTGCGCGTTATAATTTCTGGAGATTAAAAATATTTGCGAGGAGACCACCCCGCCAAGAAATGGTAAAGTGGAACAAGTCTAAGAATGGAGGAACCCCGAAAAATGCGGAGGTTGGGAAGATTACGAAGGCCGCTAGGGGGATTGCACGAATAAATCATGGCGGAACACCGAACAGAAAACAATTTATGAAGTTTTAGGGACAGAGACGCGGAAATACCATAATCCTCACCAGTGTTGACGAAACATGGCTGTGGCCAGAGCGTCGTCGCTACTGCTCGCATTTAAAACCAAGGTATGTTCCGCAAATGATCGGTAGCAATGTTCAGCGACATGGCGAGCGTTGCGCATCGGAGGAGCTCACCTTCGGTCGGGAACAAAGGCGTCTCTCGCAGCGTTGAATTCAATATCCGCTGGTGCTGCGACGCTAAATGGTTCTCGACACGTTGTTACGGGCTGTTTATGGAGGTTTTCGGCGTCATGGTGACCAGTGAACCGAGCTTACAGAGCCGTTCCCTCCTACGCTACCCCACGCATCGCGCACGCCGAGCAAATGGAGTAGTTTTTCCTGGTGCTGATGCGTGATTAATCCATCAACCATTATTTGGGGGAAGCGCCGCTGGTTTAGCTGGCAGCGTTATGCGCGCTCGATATGCGCCGGTTTCCCCTGGAAACTTTCCCGCTAAAACCAAAGTTATTGTAAAATTTAAAATAATAAAATAAAATAAAACGAGTTGTTTAGAACCAGCGACGTATCCACAAATGTGCATTCGATCATTCGCATAGCATCCAATTTGAATGTGATACTGTCAATACTGTGCTGGCAATCGAATATTTTAAATGCTCTATTGTTTATGGTACAAAAAGGGGGACAATTATACCACCGTAAACTAGCGCAGAAGCACCCGCCTCGTTCAATTCAAGGGCCCACTATTAACATTTTCCAAACTTCAGAATTCTGACTGGACAAGTGCCCATGTTTAGATTAATCCAGTTTTCAGTCAAAGTGGGTTAGGCGCTCCCTCTGTATTTTACAATTTTTTTTTAAACCAATTTAGACATCTGAGGTTATACTTAGGGTGTGTATTTTCCGGTTTTAACCGAAAAACACCGATAAACATCCGTCGGTGACGAAAATACAAAATCGGTTAAAACCGAAAAACACCGGTGGTTGGATATTTTCGCCCCGGTTAAAACCGAAAAACACCGGTCGTTGCACGTTTCCGACCTAGCGAAACCCTTTCCCCGTAGAAGTTCGTCAAACGTGTTATCTCGTGGATCCTGCATTCTTTCAGTGTCTATACATGGCTTGCACGTGGCGTCAGTCCGCCCTCCTTTCTGGGGGTGAAACGCGTATAGTTAACGCAGTGAAAGCTAAGCTCTCACACGCCTTTCCCCCATTGTGTCGTTCATGGCCCCCTTTTGTGGAAAAATTAACGCAGCGGAGGGTACGCTTTCACGTGCCTTTTCTCCATTGTGTCTGGCCAAGTAATGTCGGTGCAAGCCATGTATTCAGAGGTTGCTGTGGTTCCTGGAAGGGAATGCCAACGTCCGTGTCGTACAGGGCTACTGAACTTTCAGAACTGAGATGCGTTCCTTGTTATCTGTTTAGTTTCTATGGGCTTTTGGGGAAACGGAAAAAAGGTTTTGTTGGTGGTGGAGTTTTTCGCTGTATATAAAAGAACCGTTCTGTAAAAAAATTTGCAGACGTGTTTGAGAAGGCGCGTCCGTCCCGTGTCTGCGGGTTTTCTCAACGCGAGACTTGCTTCCCTTCGTCGTCACGCGGAGTAGAAGGCCACCAGGATGGGAAGTAAGCGGAAAGCTCAGGATGACTACGCTACAGATTTCATGGATGAATCGTCGTTCTGGTTCCGCGTGCCAATTGTTAATCTGTGCATAAACGTGGAGCTGCCAGAGGGATCTGTGCCTTATGAAAGTATCTATCGGCTGGTCCTCCGAGACGAGAGCTAGCTGAGTGACCTACAATCAGAGTTTCTTTGTTACCGCCAGTATGCTGTGACTAGCACCGTTGATCCAGTGTTATTTTGGAAACTTCATTTACCTGACTGGAGTCTGCTGTCCCAAGCCTGGCTGGACATTTTGGGATTTCGTGTGTCCAGCGAAAATGTGGAGCGTGTGTTTTCAAAATTGCGGGTTGTGAACCGCAAGGAACGTGCTGCCATGATGGATGCAAACCTCTCGAAGTATGCTTGCATCCACTATAATATCCAAGTGTGAGAAATATATGCTTTCTCGAGAAGTGTATGAAATATGTTAATAAAATTATAACTCTTTGTCTGTGATAAATCACATTTTTTTCCACCGATAATCACCGATTTTAGCCTCGCCGTGAGACGTTCCACCGAAATACACCGGTGTTTCGAAAATAAATAAACACCGAAAAACATCCGCCGATTTTTCTCACAAATAAACACCGGAAAGTACACACCCTAGTTATACTGCAATGATTTGATAATTTTTCACCATTCTAATGCAGGGGCATACCCAAGGAGGGGGGGGTTCTAGGACAATTCGTTGAAAGCTCATTCGTCGGCGGACAATGCGTCGAATGGGGCGATTCGCGCTAGGTGAATTCGTCAAAGCGGCCCGTTCGCAAAAATGTTCGTCGAAAGAACTGTAACAAAGTTGGAGTGATGCGCTTTTGAGCCTAGAAGGAAATTTTGCCACGACTCGCCGACTTGCAAATACAAATATGAATATGGACATTAAGAAAAAGAGCGATGATTTACAAACATAAACTGCTTCCTCGATGTAGCCTTTTTGTAAATTCATGACTAAATGATGTTGCGAAGAAATTATGTAGGTCAAAAAGAATAATTGCAAGTGAGCTTTTTCTAGTTCCGTACAAGCCGTACAAATTTTGTCTTTACGAAGTTGTAGGAAGAATAACTGCGAAAACAGGTTTTATTGTCTTGCGATAGCTGTGCCTTCGAGGTTGTTAGCCAACGTAGCCTTGCAGACTTTTCTTTGCTGACAAATCCAGTACGCTGTGGTGGCTGTACCAACAGCAAGGTGGTGATGGCTGTACGTGTATTACAAGTGTACATATAACCATCCAGGATCAGAAGATTAGCTTTTTGCTCGGTCTTCCCGAATTCCATGATGGTAGAGTCGAGTGAATGTCTTCACGGAGAGCCCGGCTTTTATAATTTTGAACGACCCGAATATTTACGATTCACTACCGGACCCTTGTAAATTCTAAGAACTGAATTTGTAATTCTTTATTTTTGGCAAACAGGGTCCCATTGTTTACCGCCAACGTCCCCGGGTAAATCTAGACGCCCGTGCAACTCTTTTCATTTGTTCGACCTAGTTCAACGAACGGGCACTTTTGCCCAATCCTCCGTTTTGCGAATTGGCCTAGAGTGAATTGCCCTATTCAACGAATTGTCCATCGACCAATGGGTTTTCGACGAATTGGCCGGGCGGGGGAGCTTATGGGGCTTCAGCCCCCCCCCCCCCCCCCCTTTAAATCTGGCCGACCATATTATATAAACATGCATTTTGACCTCCCCCCCCACTCCCCTTCTCCGCACTCCAAGTTATAGACATCCCAGCCGCCTCAACACCCTCCCCCCCCCCCCCCCCCAAAAAAAAAAAAAAAAAAAAAAAAAAAAATTCCTTTCTGCATTACTGCTCTAATGAAGCAGCAAAAGCAGGAACCATATATGTAAAACGAGAGGGGTAGCCCCAAGTCATGGTCCTGCATGGAGGTATGAAGCTTCTGAAGGCAATGCCACCAGAGGTGAGGCCGAGGGAGACTTCTGGTTTGGAAGTACACACCCCCAACATCCAAAACAAAAAGACGCTATTGGACGAACTTGGGCACCCTTAGGTGCGTTTCCGCCGACCGCGACCTCTACTTCCGGCTTCACTTGGGATTTTATCGTTTGCCTGGTTTGAGCCAGTATATTGCCTCTTCTTATTCCTACCTCCATGTGGTCCTGTGTTTTTTCATCTGTCCTTTTTTTTTCAGATTGAAGAATCTGTGGCATTAGTTCCAGGTATGGTGGCAGAGGAGAAATTGAAAGCTGTTCAGTTCTGGAATGTAGTGTCCGAAAGACTACAAGAAATAGTCAATGACAGTGCCGCAGACATCAATGCTCTGGCGCTCAAAATGCAGAAGGATGGCATGGCCACGGTATGTGTGGACAGCTCCTCTTTCCGTTTTGTCATTTTCGCACCCTGCACACATTAACAGGTTCTGACTGTGTGATATTTTAAGGCTTCTATGGACGATCAAGGCGATCAAACATCTGGGATGGCTCCACAGTACATGGAATCTCACAGTTACGGATCTGAGAACATTTACGCTGGTAGGAGACTTCCAACTACTCTTCCTGTGATGTCTGCTGGAAACATGCTACTTGGGACTGAAGCATTGAATGCGTAGAGCCAGACTCCTGAATAGGCAGAAGCCATGGCCACATACAGTTCTCAAGATCAGTCATCACATTGATAATTGGCAGGAGTGTTTACAGGGCCCAATATAATCTCATGAAATGTATGTATAGAAATGAAACCTACTTTCTAATTCAATTCTATGGGGCTTGAGGACCATTGGTTGTGGCACTAGAAACTCAAGTGGCCTTATGCTTTTTTAACATCCTTAGGCCCTGAGAACAATCGCTGATTGTAGTTCAATTTGTTAACTGTAACCCTCTCCTTGTCGGTACAGCAGTAAAAAGACAATAAACCTTCTTTTTCACATGCAATTTTTTTTTGTTGATATGTTCGTTGACAATGTAGAAATACTGCCAGTGTGAATTCATTGTCTACGTATGTGCACTGATGGACTGGCCAAATAAAAGGGCTATCCTAGAGCCACTACATGTTACCAGAATACCGACTGTCCCAAGCTTCGTATCAGGACTGTGTTGCATCACTCAAAACAATGGCTACAATATGTTCACCCTGTGCAACCTGCTCGCGAGCGGAAAAAGGACTATCATTCCCTTTTCGCATACTAGAATACTGGCTTCTTGTCAGAAAAAGCCTTTGCAAAACCAGCGCACTTATGACCTTCCGTTAGTTAGTAGCTGACCAGCTGCAAAAAAGTCCCGTGCATGTGGGTTTTATATGCATTTTTCTTTATCTTTAAGGGGGGGGGGGGGGGGGGTAATGTTAAACAACCAGAAAGCTCAATTGGGTCATTACTTACGTCCAGGCGGATGCCATAGGGTGTGATACCTTGGGAGCATCCAGTGCAGAGTGCAAGTTTGTCTGATCCTTACACAGGGTTTGCGATAACGTTGAAATATTGAGCTCTTATTGGCTGATTGAAAAAAAAGTGGGTAGACCTCAAGGCATCTAGCATTGAGGTCTATCCCCAATCCTGTCAATCAAAGCCAGTCAGAGCCAGGGGCAGATGCAGGAATTTCCTGAGGGGGGGGTCAGCTGTTGGTCAGCGTACCATATGTTTAGGAACCCCCTCCCCCTCTCCCTCGTTTCATGCCCTAAATTTTACACATGCAGAAATCAAGAGCGAGGTCAGGACATCCGGACCCCCCCTCTAAATCCGCCCCTGGTCAGAGCTTGGCATCGTTCTGACGTCACCGCTATTCCCGCGCATGAAGCAGGCAACTTGCTCCCCGCATAACTAGATGACTCAATGCTTCTTCTTCTGTCTTAAACTCGAATACATACATTTATTGTTTGCTTATTGCCATGTTGTCACTTTATTTCAGTTCATACAACAGAATGTGACGTTCCATTGCAGAAACTTCTCAGCAGTACAGCGTTGGCGAAACTACTGCTGCTCCAAGCCATGAACAGGAATACTTGGAGCTGCCAGTTGAACTCGAATCTGTCGCGCCGTCGCAGCCTGTGCCTGTGCAGGGATCCTTTCACAGTGTGCCACTCGGGCCTCAGAGGTTGGACGGGATGAGCGGCACGGAGCCCTCAGCAGACTCTGACGGTGCCCTCTTGATGCCCATGTGCAATGCTCGTCCTCAGGAATGCTTTGAGCTGCCCCAGCAAGACCAGAACCCCAGCAGCTTGATACCCGGGAGTGGCATCGGGCCAGAGATTCTGCCTCCATCCGTGAAGGTAGATTTTTGTTATACGCGGCAACCCCGATGCTGAACTGTTTCACCATAAGTGCGAGCAAAGCCGGAGCGACAAGTGCAAGCATGTCACCTCGAGCATGGCAGGTGGGCTCGATGCACAAAGCTAGCTCTCGTAGCTTTGACTTTGGCTAGACTTCTTGTGAAACTATAAGTACTCTACTAGGAAAAGTGGAAAGGCAAAGCAGCCTTCCTCTTTTAGTCTCGGTGTTGTCACACATAATTAATCACCCACTTGCCTGCTTGCTGACAGTTATATTACGTCTGCATTGTTGGTTTCAAAATTCTTGCAATTCATCCATGAAACTGTCAGCTTTGCTCACAGTTTCATGATTGAATTTCAAGAATTCTGCCTCAGTGCAATGTTCTGACAGTATGCATAAGCGAAATGCATAGCTAGTCAAAGCTGGTGGGAATAACTTTAAAGCTAAACCTCCAGGTAGCCTCAGAGTGCCAGCCGACGCGTAGCTAAGAGACTTGCCTCGAAGAAGCCAAATTTGTTTTGAAAAAAATGTTGGCGGGCACTTTAAGGCTACCAGGAGGATTTTTTTTTTTTTTTTCGAACTATGATAGAGTTTTATCAGCTTTGGGTGCCTTGCCTCAAACAGGATGTGCCGAAATTGGCAGTAGTTGAAAAGAGAGGGTCTGACAGTTGTAACAAAATGTGGGCTACCTTTGGTGGTTCACCCATCTAGGTCATTCTGCAGTAACATTTGAGATAATCATGATACTTTGTAATGTCAATAAGCTATGGCACTTCACAGACAGATGCTGTTTTTTTTTTATATATAATTTTTTAGTTTTTTAGACTCTTGTTAAATGTAAATGTGCCTTGGAGGCTAGTGAAACAGGGCTTTGAGTTTTGATTGGCATTATACTTCACAATGTTGCATTAGAGATAATTTTGCTGCTCATATGACAACTCTGTTTTCCCGAATTTGAAACTCTGAATGCCAGGAGCTAATGAAGCATCTCTTCCAGGTTACGGGAAATGAGAAATTGTTAAAAAAAGAAGCTGCTGAGGATGTGAACTGGGAGCCTGAGACACATGCGATAGCTCCCAAACAGAAAGCCACGAGCAAAAAACCGACAAAGAAGACCGCGGCAAAAAATAATGCAAGAGCTGCAGACGACAAGGCCGACGAAACAGGCAAAAAATGGGACCAGAGCACAGATGTGTCCTTGCTGAGTTGCACTACTGAGTCAGAGAAAGGCATGGTGAGTCTCATAAAAAAAGTGCCAGACGTTCAAGGATCAGCAGATGGCAAGAGTCAGGTAAGCCACCAGTCTGTTTATTTACCATCTAAATGCATTCGCTCTATGCAGAGAGCAAGTCGTCTGCTTCTTGCGCAGGGGTTGCGGTGACGTCAGAATGACGCCGAGTTCTCATTGGCTTTGATTGGAAGGATAGTGGGTAGAGCTCAATGCTAGATGCCTTGAGGTCTAACCACTATTTTTTTTCAATCAGCCAATAAGAGCTCGGCACTCTGATATCATAGAAACTTATGCTCCACATAGTCAGTGACAGGTTAAAAATTCAGTAGATGCCCTTCCTCCACCATGAGCTTTCTGCCTTTGACGGCACTTCATCGCACGTGCAGTCAAAGACCAGTGGAAGACAATGAGTGCGTGATGAAGGTGCAGCTTCTACCGCTGACAAGCGTCTGGATCTACTAGTAACGGCACCTTGAATGAATTTGCATGTCCCAGTCCCATGCATTCGAATGCTCAGATGCCTTGTCGTGCCTTCTGCTAGCCAAAGTGGATACACATTATTAACAAACACTTCAAAGATGCTAACACAATGCAAGACATGTACTATTCTCTTTTGTTCGGTTTGCAAAAAAAAAAAAACAACCTCAAGTGCATGTCAAAATGTTTTTGATTTGGGATTATTCCTGTTTTTAGCTAAGGCAGCGTCCCTAAATTGCAAGGTACTATAATTATTTTTTTTTTTTCAATATTGTGTGTAGTTTTATAAATATCACGACTCAAAGTTCGGTTTCGGGCGTCTATGGCAAAACCGAAACTATCTGCCAGAGGGATGGCAACACTGTTCATCAGCTGTACAGCCACGACCTGACGTCACGCTGGTGCTGCAGTGCACAGTACAACCAATCAAATGCAGCTCCACCGCAATGTGATGTCACAAGGGTGCTGCGCCAGTGATCCTTCACTAAACGCTAATCCGCTTGCCGCCTGGTAAAGAACTGCTGGTCGCATTTTTAAAATCGGTATTAGTGGAGTACGCTGCTTCACTTTGACGTTATATTTCGGCTGTGATCATATTTCGGAACACTAAAGCGATGCCAGACATTTATTTTGGTTTCGTTTTCGACCGGAGTCGCCCTTTAAAGGCAGTGTTACCATAACAAGAGACAACATTCATGCCAATTCTGCGACTTTTGCATACATATTTCATACTAGGAATAAAATAATATTAAATGCTCTATGATAAATCAAAATTTGGTGCTTAGTTTGTTTTTTCACCAATAAAATAAAATAATAACTACCGTAAAATCCCGAGAGATGCCTCACCCGTGAAAGGTAGCCCACGCCTAGTTTTGTCTTGATTTGCTATATTTTTTTAACACCGTACAAGAGCCCACTTTTAGTAATAGTAGTGTTGGTATCAGTGATGGCCTCGGCGTAAATGCGGCTAGTTCGCTATGGCGGGATATAAGCAAACGTTGCTGATTGGGAAGAACAGTCATCTTTGCTTCGTTGCCCCTCGCCACCATAACAAGCTTGGAAGGGACATAACCCGAAAATATAAATTTTTTAATACTTTTCTTGATTGTACACCAAAAGTTAGCCCACTCCATATTTTCAGCCGATTTGCACTTGATGTTAGGTGTGCTATCTCTCGGGATCTTACAGTAGGTAGTCTTGAAACTTGTTTATTGCACGTCATTTAGTGCTACCTTTGCTGTGCAGCATCCAATCACATGAAATAGATTATGCTAACTTTAGGCAAAACAAGTGTGCTTCTCTTGTAGTCTCTTCTCTAATAAATTATCAACGCTATAAATATTTGTTGATGACAACAGAAGTATTCTTGATTTCAGGGTGCGGATACCACAGAGGTGATAGTCATACAGACGAAGAAGAAGCCAAAAAAGTGGAAGGAAATGAAGGAGTGCGAAATATGTCTCAAGAAAGTTCCCACTGCCGCTGCCCTTACAAGTCAGTGTACACTGCTTGCCTAGCTTGGAATTTTCTGCCTTCCTGGGCAATCTGAATCATATGCCCTTGACACCTTATCTTTCAGCTCACATGTGGACACACCGAAAACCCTTTAGCTGCACAGAATGTGATGCCCGTTTCTCTACAAAAAGTAATCTTGTTGGTGAGTCAACCTCCCAGAAGTTTCTCAGCAGCCCAGTCAAGCTTCCCTGTCATCTGATAAACCATTTGCGGAAATTTTTATGACTCATTACAGTACACTGGAGAGTAAACTGTTGCTTCTCATTGGTAATACTTCTGTTGCTAGATCTAAAAAATATATATATTAGCTTCTTATATGTCTACCTGTTTCTTGCAAAGCTTTGTCATTTACTTTCTTTGGGTATGCATGCACAGGGAGAATTGCATTTTACTGCTGTCCATGGGGATTTACCGAACATGTGAAAATATAAAAAAAACTCACTTAATTAGTTGTATCAAATGTTGGTGTGTTTGGTTTACCAATTAAACGGAATAGTAGTAAAAAAAAAATGTGCACCATTAAGTAAAGGACTTTTGTGTTTGAACCTAATTAGAATGGAAAGGTCTGCTAAGGTGTATGTTTTCCGATCTGTTTATCTGATTTGATCTAAACATTTGATTGTGTTTTAAATTATTGGACTAATTTATTTATGATTTGGTCCCGAAAGTTGCTATTTACACATGCTTAGAATTAAAAAAATATATATATTAATTAAATTGCATTTTTTTAAGACTTGTAAAAGGAAACTAAACTGTACATTCACATCACAACGTAATAAAATTTACTGTAGTTGTTTCATTGAACGACTTAGGATCAATTCAGACCTCTGGAACATCTTTAGTATGCTCTGAAACTTGGTATATTTATGCAAGAGATGTGTGAACTTTCTAAGCTTTTCGAATAATTTTTATTAGCATTTACTATTCTATTTATTTTGCAGCACACTTTCATTGTTTGAAGTAATCGATTTTGAATGTTAAAAAAATAACATGTTCAGAATTCTCTGCTTTCCCGTGTCAAGCTTCACTGCACTGCACGAGCTTGCATGCTTTACTTTCGCTGCTTTTCACTGGCACATGCTAGGAGAAATGGCTGACGTGACAGAGCCTCTCACTTCATTCGATTGTCTTGGAAATATTGCTCACTATTGTAGGTCATCCTTGCGTGGTTATACTAATTATGATTGGACCCCTGCTTTTAAAGGACATGTTACATGTTGGCGTAGTAGACTATATTTTACCTAAATATCTTATCAGGCCTTTCTTTTTTAGATGTACTAAGTATGTGAAACGTTTTTCATATAATAAAACTGTTCTTTTTCATGGGTATGCTTTCTATAAAAGATTTCCAGCCATGATTTCCTGAAGCATCCATGTTCAATTATTCATGTTTTAAGATATGTTCATTCAATTTGCTGTCAAATTTTAATATTCCTATTCAAATCACAGTCAAAAGTTTTATCTTTGCACACCTTTAATTTACACCTTTCAAATCATCCCCAGCACCTCAGTTACTGACATATTTTCCGGATTGTATTCTGCAGACAATACAGTAGACTCAGTAATTCAGACTCTAGGAAGACTCAAATTTCGTTTGAATTATCAGAAGTTTATCTAAATATGATGCAAGATAAAATTATGATTTGCCATATGACTCGCTACACATACAAAGCAGATATTTGATGATTTACTCTACATAGGCCTACTGATCATAAGCAGGTATGCCGCACAAAACACTTTCTGAAATGTATGACAAACTATTTATCCCTCAAAAAAAAAAAGTTTTATTGTGGACTGTTTAGACAGCACATTACAGCTCAAAACAAAATTAAGTTTGTTCATCAGACCAAGAAGCTGTCTAATGTGAACCATAAGCAGGGGATATATGAGCAATGAAAATGGGCACCGTGCAGCAGTTTTCATAACAACTTGCGCGAACGCTGGGACGTGGACTTATGCCATGCCGCCACGTCACAGCGTCCGCACAAGTTGCTATGTAAATTTCTGCGTGGTGCCCGTTTTCATAGCTCATGGTGCCCTGCTTGAGCCCCGTTAAGTGCGCTTCTCACCGAGCACCGGTGCACTGCGGAGAAGCAACACCCGCAGAAGCAAGCTCCGCAAGTGTTGCCTCTCTGCATTGCACCGGTGCCTGGTGAGAAGTGCACTCAACAGGGCTGCAAGAGCAAAAAGTATGAATTACACGAAAACGTCGTTCGAATTAGGCGGCTTATGAATACATTAGAAACATAGCTGGACAACCAAAATTTTAAAATTTCTTTGAATTTACCAGAAATACAAAATATCCAAGTTTGAATTATTGTGAGCCTACTGTAGTCTGCAGCCGCAATGTGTGGATGAAAACAAAAAAAAATATTTTCCTTAGATAGTCCACACTCAGTGTAGACCTAGTGCCTAGTCTGTACATAAAAAATTCTCATGCACTGCATACTTTGTTGTATGACTGCTTTATTAGCTCACGGAAAAGCTCGTATCATACATAAAGCATCATCAACATACTCTGTCATTCTCAAAATTTGCCGCTTGTCGTAAAATTAACAATCTAGAACAAAAGACATCCTCATATAGTCTGTACCAGGCACGTAGCCAGGATTTTGTTTCGGGGGGGGCCCGCCCATGACAAATTGCTGTATGAGGGGGAAAGGGGCGAGGAGGGTCCCAGCAAAATGGAAAATTTCGGGGGGGGGGGGGGGGGGGGAGGGGGGGGGGGAAGGGGCCTCTTCCCATGGGCCTCTCCCTGGTCTGTACCTGTAGATGGTTCGCATGGTGTAAAACTTCGACTCGTAAACGTGTATTGTCTGCGGACAGAAAATGCAACATTTGGCCAGAAGTGGGGACGGGGTTTTTGGCGACGTGTTTCAGTTCACCAGCGAAGGCACTCTGGAGAAAAGCCATACATGTGCTACGAGTGCAATGCCTCGTTTTCGACCAGAGGGAACCTGAAGCGCCACATCAAGACCCACAGCGGTGTGAAGCCCTGGGAGTGCACCCACTGCGGCGGGCGCTTCACTGAGAAGAAGACGCTCAAGGTCCATATGCGCAGGCACACGGGCGAGAAGCCTTACCAGTAAGAGTCTGCCTCGCTCTCTGGCTGAAGAGGGTACACTAGGTTGCCTTAATGCAGAGAGCAAGTCGTCCGCTTCTTGCACAGGAGTTGCGGTGACGTCAGAACGACGTGGAGCTCCGATTGGCTTTGATTGAAAAGATAGAGGGTAGACCTCAATGCCAGCTGCATTGAGGTCTGCCCACTGTTTTTTTAATTGGCCGATAAGAGCTTGGCGTTCTGACATCATCGCAACCCCTGTGCAAGAAGCAGACAAACTTGAGCTCCGTATATCTTTCTGTTTATGGTGATGTTATTCTTTATAGTACTTGATACCAACTACGCAAGCTCGTGAAAAAAAAAAAAAAAAAAGTGAAAGCCTTTTACAACTCCTTGTAACGCCGAATTAGAGCGTAGCTCTTGAGGAGGAGGAGGGTAGGGTACTGGGGGGGGGGGGGGGGGGGGGTCAAGTGACCTCGAGGGGGGCACGTGACCTTGGGAGGTCACGTGACGATGCCGATGACGTCATCAGTGACGTCAGTGATGACTTTATCAATGACGATGTGGATACTGATGGCGTCATCAGTGATGATGACGATGACGATGCGGATGCCGATGGCGTCATCAGTGATGTCACTGATGATATCAGCAGTGATGATGACGATGCGGATGCCGATGACGTCATCAGTGACGATGACGATGATGATGCGGATACCGGTAACGTCATCGGTGACGTCACTGATGACATCATCAGTGACGATGCGGATGCCAGTGACGTCACTGATGACGTCATCAGTAACAGTGATGTCATTGGGGGTCACGTGACCTCAGGGGAGTCACGTGACCTCGGATGAAGGGGAGGGGAGTCACGTGACCCGGGGGGGGGGGGGGGCTCGCGCGGTGCATTATGGGACATTTCCCATAATGCACCGCGTGGTTACGTTTACGGCGACGGCGATGCCGCTCAAGCTGGAAATGGGCCCCTAAGAGCTGCGCTCTAAAAAAGAATGGAAAACAAAATGCCTCCGTAGTGTACGAGGCGCTATCAGAAAGGTTAAAGGCTAGTTTCGTGGCATAGCACTTTGATACACGTTGAGTACGCACGCAGCCGTCGAAGGCAGGGGACCTTTGTGAATCGTGCCGAAGGCCGTCGGTTTGCAAATATTTGAAACTGCACTATGCGAGTTTCTGTGACCACATGCACGAGCAAATGGCTGATTTCAGCATGAAGTTGCAAACTAGAGCGAAGAGCGAATATAAATTCTATGTGAAACTTGGAAAATCTGAAACAAAGGTTTTTTATATGATTTGCCAGGCTCTTGGCGAAAAAGCAGCAAGTCGTGCAAGGTGTTTTGAGTGGCGCTCGCACTTCAAGAACGGCCACTGGAAGACGTATATGAATTGGAGAAGGTCGCCCTACCTCTCTTCGTAAATTCCTCCAGGGAACATGCACGTGTCTCAAATATAGGGTGTTCCAAGTGGACCTTCTGTTGTAAAACGAGCCAAAAAAATCGGCACCCGCTCATAGAAAGTTCAAATTTTCACCGAATGTGCACTGAGCAGGTCAGTCTTGCTGTGCAAAATTTCAAGGCATACTTCTCTTCCTGTAAAAAATGAAAGCAAGAAGCTTGCCGAAGTCCACGTTCGCAGACGACCAAGTTACCAGCGCTTTTAACTTGTGGCGCCATCTTCCGAATGGTGCAGCAAGCGGATGTTGCACTCTGTTATTTGCTTGCTGCGCCTGTCAGGAGATGGCGCCACAAGTTAAGAGCTTCGGTAACCTGGTCGTCTGCAAACGCGTCAAACGTATACTTTGGCAAGGTATTTCCTTTCATTTCTTTTACAGGAAGAGAACTGCGCCTTGAAATTCCACACGATAAGACTGACCTGCTCGGTGCACATTCGGTGGAAGTTTGAGCTTTCTATGTGCAGGCATAGATTTTTCCGGCTCGTTTTACAGTGGAATATCCACTTGAAACATCCTATACATGGAAAACATCCCAGTACCAATAAAAGAAGGAAATGGGGAGGGCTATGGTTTCGGACGAGAAAAGCAGCCTCACGGACAGTTCAGTGCGTTCTGTGTTCCAGAACTTATTCCTTTCTTGTTTGAGGACAGCTCAATAGACCCTTTTCGAAATTCAGTCTGGCCACTTTGATCACTATCAACATCTGTGGAACGGCATGTGTGCCATACCAATGGCGGCCTTCTAGTGACTGATAAAGGAAGACGTTGAAAATGCTCCTAAGTGGATGATGCGAGGCCTGTACATTCGGGGGGTCAGTACGACGCGACGTAGGAATGGAACACAAGGGCAACGTAAGCGTTTATTTCTAATAACTGAGCAATCTGTGGGCGGCACACAATCAACTTTGAAGCACTTTGGTGTATGGAATTTTCTCGAGGCATCTGAGTGGGTTTGAGCTTTTTTCTGAATGCAGGTTCTTGGTCACCATTGAACTGAAAGTGATAGAGAAAGAACTCACACTGAGCAATTCCTTGCGTGCCGTTGACTTGCGAAAGTGACGATGCCGATACATGTTCATTTCCGCCATTGATATGGCAAAACCTGAACTGCTTTACGAGCCACCAGATGGCGCTGAATTTCGGAAAGGGTCTATTTCAAGGTCTTTTTATTTTTCCCTTTTTTGATTAAATTAGCTGGGGGTCTTCTTTTCAAGGTGTATCAATATATAACAAAAACGTGAGATCCTGTGTATAACCATGGCCAGACTAGAGTGAAAAGGCATGCTCTTTTAGGGCCTTCGCTTTTAGAGTAGTTTTTCCCTCCCACTGCTGCTTGGAGGGGTCGCAGCAGCCTCACCTCTCCTAGATGCTTTAGCTCCTTCTAAAGAGGCAGCCCAATCTCACCAAGTTGGCCTCTTTGCTCCAAGTTCAAATTGGAGGAATTTCCAGACTAGTTAGGTCTATGGCCCTTGAGGCCGCCTACTTGCGGGGAGTTACGCAGAACACCTCCTTTTTGCCCTCTTAAAAACGATGCTTCGTAAACGGTCGTCTATTTATTGTAAGCCGATAACATTTTAATCGTTGCACTGTAGTTTTTACGTGAGTATATTGGAACAAGACAGAGGGGCTTAGAGCGATAAACTGGCAGCTCAATGTGAACCCCACCCGGCCGCCACCATGTTGCACATTTTTGGCCACTAGACATGTGACCGTATAGTTTTACGTCTGGATTTTAACAAAGTTTCATGCACAGTTAATTGCTTATTGATCTTTATTAACAGTACCGACAAGATAAGCTATTTTTTGTTTAAGTTCAAAATGTGCTTTTATGGCAAAAACTCGGGCAGCTTCGCAATGGCTCCGCTAGATGCCGTCAGCCGCGGTTCTGTATTTTGGGTTTTTATCGGAGCTAGACACTGATCTCTGGGGCTAACAATATTGAAAAATAGTTTATCATGTTTTTTTGCAGCAATCGCAATGCCAATCTTGGCTCATTTTTACGTAAAAGCCCCAGGATTTACAGTGCAATCCACTTATAACGATAATAAGAAAACCCAAAATTTCAATCGTTATAACCGATTATCGTTGTATCTGAACTAGAAAATTATCATGTCCAGTCTAGAAACTTTAGAAACTGATCGTTTTAAGCGGTACATCTTTATATGATGTATTGTTATAAGTGGGTTGCACTGTAGTGTGTGTCTAGTAGTCGAAACCATACAACATGGCAGCAGCCAGGGGGGGGGGTCACTTTTGCCTGGTGAACGGAATACCAGTTTATCACTCTAAGCCCCTCTACCTTGTTGGTATATGGGCACGCAAGTTTCAATCACGGGGGTCATAATAGTTGTTGAGAGTGACGTGGCAAGAAAAAATTCCATTGCTTCTAAGCGATAGCTAAGGCTGTAAGTAAGGAGTGCCGCTGTCTAGACCGGACAAGGTATAACAGACCTTGCCACATGATGCATACACGTGGAGATAGCCCAGGATTACTCCCGCTTCGTCGTATTATATCTCTGGTTACGAAACATTCCTGCAACTGGATTCACAATATTTCTTTGGAAAATATTCAATTTTGGCACTGCCTACGAAATTTTTTGTGTACACTAAATTTAAAAGTCTAGTGGGAGAAGATCAGGGGAAGTTCGCTAACCAGAAGTGGACCAAAGCTATTCGCAACTCCAGCAAAACGGTTGGCACCTAGCGGAAAAACACTGAACTGGCCAGAACAGGTCTTTTCGCAATATCTGCTCGTCTCTTGTGGCTTTCATAATTACCGTACATGTTGTCAGTGGTTTGCATGATAGAACAATTGTCCCGGTGACTCTGTCTTAACTGTAGTATCAGCTTGTTCCCAGGTTGCTCTGTACGCAACCACGTGAACCAGACATTCTGAATTTATCAATGTTCATCAGGAACGTGGAAGGACAGTAGGCAGTCCTTTCACCGCTTCCTCGAAAAAATCAAACCTCTGGAAGCTTGCTTACGCCAACACATCGCCGCAGGTTTGAAACGGGAAAGATCAGATACGGGGCAAATCATTTTGAGTTTAATGCTTGCTCGCTGATGCCTCAGCATTGAGTGTTGAGCTGGCACAAGGCACGGCACGACCTGTATTAGACCGCCATATTTGTTCGATAGTGGCGTCCCCTATAGTTCGCTGGAGTTGCAAATATTCGGACAACTTTCTGTAGCAACAAAGCCGAAGCCATGGGTGCCCGTGCGCTTACGTACCTTCAGCGCTGATCAGAACTATGCACGCACACTCTTCACTTCTGAAATGTCACAGAAAGTTGCCCCCAGTGTAGTCAAGTGGTGGCATCTTACAAAGCAATAAATGGAAAACAGCACCCCTTGGCAAGCGAGTCCCGAATACTATCCGTTGACCAGTCACATAAATGGTATCCAAAGGGTCAGTCACCTGACAAAAGACCCGCTTGTCCCCTTCTCCAGGTGCCAGATCTGCCAGCGGCGCTTTGCCCAGAATGGCATTTTGCAGACCCACATGGCGATGCACCTGGGGCAGAAGTCTCACCTGTGCGAGCACTGCGGCAAGGCTTTCAGGCAACGCTCGCAGCTGCGCTTGCACACGTTCAGGCATCAAGGGGTGCGCAAGTATGACTGCGCCACATGCCCTTCTAAGTTTCTTACCAAGGGTGAGTAACGTATTCAAGATTCTAGCTAGGCCTAGGGGCATTTAGGCAGCTGCCCTATGCAATCTCCCTAGGCAATCAGTGATTTAGAGCTGTCTTTCTTACCCTAGTACTGCATTCTAGTTAGCCTTAAGCTGGCAGGGCAGTGGGAGTTTCGCGCTCGCCGGATTAATCAGCCGCCCCTTTCATCACCCGATCCCGCTCTCTACACATGGGTATGAGCGTAACCATCAATGTATGACTGGTTTAACAAGCATGTGGCTTCCACCACACTGTCAGCTTAGCGCTGAGCTGACAGAATATAGTAAACTGCTGTGGGTAGTCTGTGAGTTTGGATACATCAAAACGAAGCCTAACATCAGCATAGGGCCGAGGACAGGAAGAAAGGGCTGCTCATGACGACGAAAATCTAATTTTTTGGGTGTTTCGATGGCAGGAACAGTCGCGCAGGACTTCCAGACCGCTTCACACCCATTGTCGTTGAGAGTTTTTCTTTAGAGTAAATCACATCGGACTGTAGGAGTCTTGTCACTTGTTTAGCTAATTTACACTACAACTTATTCAATTATGAGGCTTCTTTACAATAGCACTTCAGCACGAAAAATTGCAAGTATACAATTGAAAATGTCATATCCTCTTGGGCTTCACTGGGTGTGCGTAGGCAGGCACCGAAAAACACAATGACAAGGAGAGATGCAAACACTGGTGCACTCGCAATTAACATTTGCACATATTGCAAAAGGCAATATTTGCACAAGTGACACTTCGATACCCTGGTTGACAAAAGAATTTGATTTTCTAAAAACAGGTCTACACCGGGCCTAGTCATGACAAGGGGTTTTTTCATGCCTGTATAAAGAATTTGTTTTTTCAATAAATGTTAGTTGCGAGTGCGCCAGTGTTTATGTCTATTCTTGTCATTGTGTTTTTTGGCGCCTGTTTACGATCATGTACAAACTGGCCCAAATTGCCATATTAATTCACTGGGTGTTTTCTGAATGAACTTGGCTTTAAAATTAACTAGGACAATAAGGGCTCATCTGTTGTGACAGAGGAACCTTCGGGTCCAATTGAGGCAGTCTTCTCAGTTTCAGTTTGCTGTGTCAGGGGTGAGCCTCCCTCTTGCTTATTGGTGCAGCACCACAACAGGCATCATGTCAGGGATGCAGCAGCAGAATTCTCAGTGCCCGTGGCAGAAGGCCTGGAGAGGGTTTAGTCGGACGTTTTGTTCCTTGTAGGTGATTTGGAGCGGCACAACCGGATGCACACGGGAGAACGCCCTTTTGCCTGCGATCTGTGTGGCAAGAGCTTTACCAGGCAGCAGTCACTCAATGAGCACACCAATCGGCATTACGGGATCAAACCCTACGAGTGCAAGCGTTGTGGAAAGACCTTCGCAGAAATGTCCGCCTGCTACAAGGTGAGCTTACTAATGTGGCCCAACTATGGCCGACGTGTACAGTTGACACTTGTGTAGGTGTAGACCATACCTGTTGCCTGACCGCAACCAACTTGGAACTTACCGTCGTTCCGATCATTTGTGCATATGCTCAGCTTCCTTGAAACAATAGCCAGAGTCAGTTTCGTTCGAACCTCAAAATGTCATCGGAACTCTGGCTCGTGCCGTCGAGGAGGTAGAGACTCAGCGCTACCGTCGAAAGCCTTAGAATGAATGTAGGGGTCAAAGTATTGAAACATAGAGGCTGCTGGAGAGGGACATATGTTCTCTAAAAGTGAAGATGCTGCCCTTCTGAACGAGTTAGCAGAAACAATGTCTGAAACAGCAAGGAGTCTCACACCACAGCTCAGCCCATGTTTGTGCCGGCAGAGAGGTTCCACAGAGTGATTCAAGGAGACGCCAGGCTCTTTAAATCGACCGCAAAATTCGGTTTCTTAACCTATCACGCTACGACTTTGTGCAGCGTTGCCCACAGATGGTGCATTTTTTTTGTAAAATTTGCAAAGAGCGAACTTACCTGAGGAAAAAGTAAAGAAAGAAAAAGGCTTAGCTCCTATGGAAATGCAGCGACGCCACCGGTCTTGAAACAACACGGCGCCGTTTGGACGGGAGACTAAAGATGGCGCAATGAACGTCACCAACGAACGAGCATACGGCGCCGAGAGCCGGCGTTTTTAGCAGACAATCTTTTCGACCCAAAAGCGGCGCGCGTTCCGCAGGCAGTGACAGTTGCAGAAACAAAAACAGGCGCGGTACTGTAGAGACCGGTTATAATGAAGTCACCGGGAATCGGAAATCACTTCGCTATATCCGCTATTTCGTTATAACCGACTTCGGTTATAACAAAGTGCGAAAGGGAATGGGAAATCGTGATCGCTTCGCTGTAGCTGCTATCTCGTCATAACCGACTTCGTTATAACCGGTCTCGACAGTAACAACAAGGAAGTGCAGTTCCTTGTCTGCTAAAGACGCTGGCTCTCAGCGTCGTATGCTCATTCGTCGGCGGCAGTTGGCGTCGCGATCGCTTGCTTCCCGTGTGAAACGGCGCCGTGTTGTTTAAAGACCGGTGGCTTCGCTGCATTTCCATAAGAGCTAAGCCTTTTTCTTTCTTTACTTTTTCCTCAGGTAAGTTCGCTCTTTGCAAATTTTACAAAAAAAAATGCACCATATGTGGGCAACGCTGCACAAAGTCGTAGCGGGATAGGTTAAGAAATCAAATTTTGCGGTCGATTTAAAGAGCCTGGCATCTCCTTGAATCACCGTTTAGTGCCGTGCCGGGGAAGTTGTTAGAAATATAATGAAAGACTGCAGGGGTGCTGGCGGACATCCCGTGCATGGAGCTCGTAAAGAGCAGAGTTAAATTAAACCGCCTTCACGAGGGCAAGTTTGTCAGTCTTCTTGATCTCTTTTTATTATGACTACACTTCTTATGGTACATCAAATTGGCAATTTTGCATAGAGATGAGAAGTAATTGAGGACTGAATAGCAATGGCCTCATTTCGTATACATGCACTTTGCAATCCCCATTGCACACAATAGATAAAAAACAAAACTTAAGACATGACACATAACATAACATTTGACAACAGGGTTAAAAATGATATTCCATAAGGTGCTTATAGGTATATTGTCAATTTTAATATTTCTTGCACCAACAGCTGACAGCAATGTCGATAGTTGCCCCCTCGAGTGTGTATTATAAGCTGACTAGTAGGGGAAGTTAATGTTACGAGGTCAACTGGTTTTCTCTTAAAGGGGTATGGAAGCAAAAATTGAAATATTCAAATTTCGTTTGGAAATGAGTCAAGCATGATGGATAATAACCGTAAATGATAATCGCACATCTGTATTTTGAACGACTAGCTATATTTTTCGTTCCAAACGGTGCACTCAAGCAAGCGCTCGAAGAGAAGCGAACGGAGAGTGGGATGAGTCATGGGATATCCGGCGCAAACTAACACAGAAAAAAAAAGATTTCTCACGTTTGTGGAGTAGCAAGGCAGGCATGGTTATGAGCTTTGCCCTTGGTGGCGTTGTCAGCGTTGTGGTGGTGTCAATAGCGTCAGTGCGTTACAACTGAGCCTTTCGAAATACCCGTGGGCTGCCGAGCATGTGGCTGGCCCAAGGAGCACGTAGCTTCCACAACACTGTCAGCTTAGGGCTGAACGAGGTGGGGAAAGCAACTTTTGTTCGAGTTTTGAGCGACGGGCTAATGTTTTAAGGGGAGAATGGCTGTGTCCGGTTGCACGAACGAGGGTCCGAGAAAGAGGGGAGTCCTTCCTTTCCATCTTCTTGGACCGGTTGGTACAATGCGCGATTTGTGAGTTGAGCTAGGAGGGAAGCTAAGAAGGAAAATCTTGAAATTCCAAAGAGTGACGCTGCTCCGAAGGATTCTACTACGTCACAACTACGTAGCAAGTTCCCCAAAGTTGCTAGATTACCTCCCAAATAGGCTCCACATGCAACCACCAGGTGCACATTGAAAGATTGTTTATTTAGCTTTAAAATGGGTTTTCTTGTGCTTTTCAACGGAAGACTGGTGTTTTTGAGGTTAGGGTGCAACATGCAACACATTCAAGGTAGAAAATGAGCGCTGGAATTTTGTTTCCCTACCCCTTTAAGGCTAATCTGGAACTTTTATTCCCAACTTCCTCTCATTCCAATGATCATGGCCATGACCGCGGAAACAGGGCTGTTGTTCCCTGGAGTTTGTACAAAATAGGCTCCATCATTCATGGACAAATTCTAAGAAAGGAAGAGGAAGAGTTTCAACTCAGCTGGAAAATATTGTATAGTCGGTCTTTGATGTCTTTGATGTACCAAGTGGCATCTAAAAGAATGTTGGCTGTTTACCTGGCATGTACACTCTAAGCTTGGGGATTGATGCTCTCTTGGAATAACTGTGCTTCAAGATGTCTCTAAACACAAAACTTTTAAAGAACCTGGAACAGTACTCTAGCTGAAATAATATTTTGTACTTTGCAGCATATCAAGGCTCATTCCAAGTCTGGAGGCAGCACTGGCCCAGAGGACATTCATGATGGAATGAAAGTGGTGTGTTCACTTTTTTTTTCTAACAAATGATTTGTCCGCAAGCCTAATATTGTCACGTGTGTGGCGGTGTCGGCAACGCTCGCGCCTGCCATGCGGAGGATCAAAGTTCAGACTTGCTGGGCCTGGTTTTTATTTTATTAATTTGTACTCTTCTGGAAGGTTCCACACCATTCTTGGCTGCAAGTGAGTGTTCTGGTTTGGAACATTCTCAAACTTAGCACGTGTATAAAGCAGAAATAATGCGCTGCTTTGAGACAGTCTCAATTCCGTCTCCGACGCCAGGGGCTTGTACCGTTCTTATTAAGTTTGTCGCATTAAATGTGGCAAACTTCTGATTTTTTATTTATTCACAACTTCTCCACTTGCCATCTTTGCCACTCTGATGTTAACATGAATATTGAGTCCACTTTTGTAATTCAATGCAATTTTGACTTTCAAACTACACTTTCATTACTTTGGTGGCGAACACATGCTTCACACCTTCAACCTCCAGTGGCATCCCTTTCTGGCTTGTCCACTGATCCCTTCACTTGTCCTTCCAGTTTCTTTGATTCCCCATTTGAGCAGGGCATGCTTTACAGGAAAATAGACAGGCTGACTTTGTTAATTAAAGAGGTTGGAAAATGTTTCAAATCATGCGGTAGTTTGCCTTGCATTTTCACAGATTCTGAGATTGTCACAGTTTGCCCACTTTCTGCTTACGTGTCTTTTTCTCCTGCTCTTACAGAACACTCATGCCCTTCCCGAGCTGGCAGGGAAGACACTAGAAATTGTGCAGGGCATCGACGACAAGCTGACCATTCTCGTAAACTCTGGAGAGGAAGCATCCTTGGAAGTGTCAGACCCGGACCGACAGGAGAGCTCCTCGTGCGAGATGAATGCCGAAGAGACGACCATGGACACGGCAGGCTCGGACAGTATGTCGGAACTGACGGCCATCCAGCTCCTAGCCAGTGCCTCAAGCTACTAGGCCCCAACTTACGACACTAGTGTGTCTCTAATTAATGTACCGTATCTTGTCTCGCGTTGTACAAGGTGTCACATTCCAAAGAATGCAGTGTTAAGCAAGCCACAAAGTGTGCGTATGTTGTGGAGTGAGAAGCAATTTCAGCTGCAAGTGTATGTTGCTAGTTGCAAGGACATACCCAAATATAAGAGGCAGTTTTAAAGGAAGCAAAAAGCGGATCGGGGAAAACAGCTTTTTGCCGATAGGGTGCTGATCTATAGAGTGTTGTCAGATCTCTTTATGGTGCATGTTGTAGCATATAAATAAGCTCGTAATCATTCAAGGTGATAATGAATTTAACCTATCCCGGCAGTCTTAGCAGTGACGACCAAGGCACTTGAAGTGCTGTAACAATGATTTCCACGATCCTGTTAGGGTCAGTGCTCTATTGGCAAAAACCAGGATTACCTTTATGCACATCCCTGTCTAAACTGTTATCTTAAAGTTAGGTATCACTCCGGATGAGTAAAATATGCTCTTGAGTTAAAATTGCTGTTTGCTCCATTATTTGAGCAATTGATGCAACTCTATGAAACCCCGTGGTCCTCGCAATGTGAAACCCAGTAGAGCTAGCAAGGACCGCTGCAACATCTGACATGCGGCACTCAACTAGTCAGGTCGTAATGTCAAAGAGATCACTCATCCTAGAAGCCTTATGGTAATTGTACAGGTACTAAATGTTCCTTCTCCTTAAAGGGCAATTCCGGTCGAAAACAAAACCAAAATAAATGACTGATATCGCTTTAGTGGCACGAAATATGATCACAGCCGAAATGTTACGTCAAGGCGAAGCCAGGTACTCCACTAAAACCGATTTTAAAGATGCGACCAGCTGGCTCTTTAGCAGGTCGAAAACGGGTTAGCATTTTATCAAGAAACACCGGGCGATGCGTACCGCAGCACCCCTGTGACGTCACGTTGTGGTGGAGCTGCGGTTGATTCCGCATGTTGTACCACATACCACAGCACCACGGCAACATTGCGTCGCAATCGTACGACTGATGATCAGTGTTGCCATCCCGCTAGCAAATAGTTTCGGTTTTGCTGTAGACGCCCGAAACCAAAGTTTGAGCTGTGATGTTTATAAAACTCAATGCAATATCGAGAAAAAAGAATTCTACCTTGTAATTCAGGAACACTGCCTGAGCTGAAAACAGTTGTAATCCCAAATTCGAAAATAATGACTGGAGATGCCTTTTAATAGTGCTCTCAAGCAAAAAAAAAAAGAAAATTGTCACGCTGTCTGATTAGGTAGTTCTGCTGATCTGTTCATAAAAAGGTTTATGCATATCAACCATGTTAATACCAGCTGAGCCAAAGTGGTTGCATTGTAAATGCCGGATTGCAATTGTAGTTAGGAGACCTACTCACTTAGTTATCGTGCCTTAAAGGCCAGCCTGCAGAACCATTTTCTGCCTTGCGGTGAACCCTTTCCCAGTATTCTCTCTATTCCTTCTCACAATCTTCTTTGCCCAAAAGACGCAGGTCTGGGGGCTAACCCCACTGAAAGAGAAAGAGTTCCCTCCTTTCTGGAAGTGTTTCAGGCTGCGTGTCGGTCTTTAAAGGGACGCTGAACCAAAATATGATTTCACAAAATGAGGCCGCAGAAGTGTTGAACGAGACACTACGAATATCTCCAAATGGATGGCTGTAATTTTTTAAAAGAAGGGTGCAATCAAGCGAGGAATGTGATGCCACAATTTTTTTCAAACAGTCGAGAATGAGGGGAAGCAGCCTCACTTTTCTCCTCCTCGCTTCGGTTCTCCTGCTCGAGTGTGCAAAGCGGTGAGTGGCAGAGAGTGAGAATCGTGGCGTCACATGTCTCGTCAGCCGTGCTCTATCGCGCACTTTTCCAAATATATGGCCATCCGTTAGCGGTATCACTGTATAGTAAGTGATGTTTTCGGGTTTTGCAGCGTCCCACCTATCGCTCCAGCCTTGTTTTGTGAGCTCCAAATTTCGGTTCAGTATCCCTTTAAGGCGCAATGCTCTGTATGCTCGGATGCAAACTCCATCTGCAAATGTGTCACTTGGGGCTGTCAGATTTAATGACTTTATTGGTGAACCCTCGTCTTTTTTTTAATGAGTGGGAGAGAATGGGGGGGGGGGGGGGGGGGTATAATAGTAGTTTTACTTACAAATGTGCATGTAATGAATTAATTTTGACCCGAGCTCTGTGGTGGCACCTTGGTAAAAGCAGCAAGTAGCAGCTTGCAGCTTTGTTACCATGAATCCTAAACGACCTTCTACTTCATCTGAACAGTTCTGCATAGCGTTGTGGCACTCGTGAGCATGTGACGTTGAAGAGCATGTTTTAGTGCGAGTGATCATGCAAACAAGGCATTTCGTAGGGCTGCAGTCTGGTTCCCTGGTGCCTGTGTCTTTGAGAATGCTGCACATAATTTGTGACAGGAGTACAGACTGAGCTGTACGTGATAATCATATTTTATAGCAGCAGTTGTCCAAGGAGCAGCTGTTAAAATGGGATGTATTTTTTAATCTTTCGTACACCTTCCAAGACTACTTTTTGAATTGACGATTCAGCTGGCTTTAGGGGGTTATGTGACAATCTTTATAATACCAATAGTGTATGGTGACTCTCGAGGCTGCTGGTTTAGTGTCAGGTCTTAGTTTAGTCGAGAGTTACAACAAACCAGAGCAATCTACAGCTGCCTTTTTATACCAGTCCTCATAAAATGCCTAAGGTAGAATTTTATGCATGCAGCCATGCTTAGTATTGGACAGATTATGCAATGTTGTGATAAATCAGGCTAAAGCAGACCTTTTGTTATGGGTAACCTGCTCATAATTTTATGGTAACATTGGCTGTAGACTTTACTGTAGATTGGACACTATATGTATTAAATATTCCAACCTTTTGCATTTGCTGCCCACCACTTAGCATTTTATAGGCACATCACCATTAAGAGATGCTAGTATATCAGCTATGTGTTTCATTAAAAATTTAAGATTTTTTTTTTTTTTTTATGTGAGCCATATAATTTAAATTTTGTGTCATTAAATTTTGGATTGAAAAAGAAATAGCTTTTTTTTTAAACTTTCTTTAGCCATCTTTTTTTGTATATATTGAAAAAGATTGGTCACTTACAGCTAAAAGGAAAAATTAAAATAGTTTTACCAGCAAACACTGAATTGCAAGCTACCAGCATTCTGTAAACAAAGTTTGAAGTTGCAAGTTTGACTCCTTTGCACCTCTTAGAAAATGTGATTCTTTGGATTTTTTTTCTATTAAGATTTATATCATATGGGGCTGGAGCTTTCATCATTGTAGCATACACAGTCTCTTGGGTAATGGTGCCATGCCCTTGTTGCACTGGAGGAAAGTTGAATGACTGAGCACTTGTTCTCTTAAATTGTGTTTGGGGACGTTGCTGATCATTTTCCGTTCCTTCATTTGGAGGCCCGAAAGGAGGGCCCACGTGCTTTCGGAGATTGTTCCCAATGCCCTACTGGTTTACACTGTCGTGGCACATTCTCGGTTCTTCATTGTTCCCAATGCCTGAGTGCTTTACACTGTCCTGGCACATATCGGTTCTTCATTGGCTATCTGGTTGAGGAATGCACACTTCAAAGGTTATTGACAGGATGAGAATCGAAGGGAGAAGACTCAGCTGTCCCGTCTCTAGCATAAGCTTTCTGCCCTTGATGGCACTTCGGCGGAAGGCAGGGAGTGCGTGCTTGAGGCCAGGCATTTGAACGACATGCCCTGTCGTTCACAGCCTGTCAATGACTATAGTGCCATTGAGCAGTGGCATAGCCAGGGGGGAGGCTTATGCCCCCCCCCCCCCCCCTTTCACATCCTAAGCCATGAACATCCCTGCCACCTCAGCCCCTCCGCCCCCACCCCCCCCCCCCCTCCTTCCCCGAAGAAAATCCTGAATACACCACTGCCATTGAGAGATTGCTTTATTGGGTAACTCGGTCTATAGCCTTCACTGAATTCACTCTTCTTGTGTAGTGTTTGACCGTTTGTCATAGCAAAACATTGCGCGGATGTAGTAAATAAAAATCGGAAGAAGTGGTGATGCTTGAAAGATGCCACCGGAATTTTTATATACAGGGTGTCTCCCCCCCCCCCCCCCCCCCCAAAAGAAAAAAGAAATTGCAAAAAAAATTTTTACCGCAAAAAAAAAAAAAAAAAAAAAAAAACTGCATCGTTAAGCGCTCATTTTTCACCCAAATGTAGTGCTAGTAGTCCGAACCAGCTGGCAAAGTTTCAAAACTAACCGTTATTTCATTCAAAAGTCATGGGTGATTTTCTGAAAATTCCAATAAAAAAAGAGGCCCGTTATTATTATTATTTTTTTTTTTCTGTTTTCGGTAACTGGCGTTATTCAGCTCCATGTATTCGAGAGCTATGTCGGCCGCCAGTTTCCCATTGGAAATATGAGAAAATCACTTATGAGTTATAACTTGAAAAACATAACGGTTAGTTCTGAAACTTTGGCAACCTGGTTCGGACCGCTCGCGCTACATTTGGTCGCTCGGCAACGCGTAGTTTACTTTTTGCGGTAAAAAACAAAACAAAAAAACTTGTTCTTTTTTTTTTTGGGGGGGGGGGGGGGGGGGGGAGGTTACACTTTGTACATTGCAGACACGGTTAGCGCAAAAACGACATTTGCACTTTTTAGCATTTTTACTTTGAAGGGGTTTTGGCGGGCATCAAGTTTTTCTGCTTGAGTAAGTACCCCAACTCCAAGTGAGCACTTTCTGCATAGTAGTAGTAGTTTCTGTGGCAGCCCTTCGGTTCTAAGAGAGACAGCAAAAACCACCGATTACTTGTTCGCGTTGACAGTGTCGCTGTGTTCACACTAGGTAATGTGTTGCTCAGGTTGTACAGCAATACATGGGCAAGCTTGTAAATGCTGCAAGCTCCATTAGTGCAAGTGTGCTAAGAAGGAAAAGGATGGTGATGACACGACAGTAATGTAGTGTAAAAGTATGGAAAAAAAAACTTATTTCTCTTCAACAGCAATTTGTTTCAATGATATTGCCGCACATACAAACTTTGTGCACGCTGTTTGTTTTACTTCATTTTTAAAGCACGAAAGGAGAAATATGAAATCAAAACAACAACCTCTTTGATTGATGGCCTATGATGTTGCGTGCTTAAAAAAAAAATGTCTTTTTTCTTGTCGGAAGCTGTGATATATATGTACACCATATACGATTTTACTGTATATTTATAATCTATAAAATATAGATATTTGTCACAATTTCTGTGTGGTTTCTTTTTTGGATGACATCTGTAGGAAAGACATAAATATGACCTTCATCCGTAGGAGAATTTTTGGAATTCAAGCCGTGATTCAGATACGGAGTCCAGGTGGATTTTATGCTTGAGCGGCCCGCGGGTTTTTCAGGTACATGTGCAACCTCCTAGGAAATGACTAAAGGTAGGGAGCATCGTCTTTAGACTTTTGTTATTAGGCATCTTTCTTGTTGGTTCCTGGTGGCCTTGGTTCATTTCTTCAAAGGATACTTGCCTTTTTTTTTTAGGGTGACAATGTTTGTACATTCACCTTAGTAAAAGCCCAGCACCAAATAAATGAGAAGCATGAGAGTTTGTGCAGTGTTGAAAGTTCACCACTGCTCTTTCGTGTCTTCAGAGTTCCAAGAAAGCTCATAATCCAACGTGGTTCTGAGGGATGTGTACCGTATCTTCTAAGTATTGTATAACTTGGGTTGGTGTCATGGATTGGCTGAAGTGTCCATTCGGCTGAAGTCTCATTTCAGCCGAACGCTTTAATTTACTCTATTCGGCTAAACTCACCAACAGACTACTTCCTGAAATCCCTGCACGCGTCACTGCGCGCATTGCATTGTGGGACCTATTTGGCCACGGAAAGGAGTGGCAAGGTCTCACGTAGTGCATCTCAAAACTGCATGAAAATAAAGTCGGCGCTCACTTGCACTGTACCCATTTCATCTTCGCGATATCCCCCTTTGAAGCACGGACCTCCTGCGGCCGTAAGGACCTGCCTAGACTTGTCGGGGAGTAGGAGTAAGGCCTGCCGCGTCCGGCTACCATTCCAAAGTGCAACATGACCCTCACGGATCATTTTAAAAGCCTAAGACATTGAGAACGTGGAACAGAATGACCGGGCCAGTATACTTCCATGTGCCTTCGTAATCTCGTTACATGCGCATAAATTCCAACTTGTCAACCCCCCCCCCCCCCAAAAAAAAAAAAAAAAAGAAAAAGAAAAGGGGTTTAGCATTATATGTGTGTTGGTAGGCAGCACCTACAATATTGTAAATTTAAAGAAAATCATATTCGAAAATGCAAGCACTGTATTTGGTCGTGACAGCATGTCGTAGGGTGACGTTGGCAAAGCGAAACCGAAACTTAATGGCCGATGGGTTCTCAAGATGCTTTGCGTGGCATTTCGCCGCTAGGATCGCTTCGATTATTCAGCTAAATGCTTCGGTTTGGCCAAATTTTAAAATTTGGCAAGCCTTCTCATTGTAGCTCAAGCATCTTGATATGGATTGGAAGGGTTTGACTTGCAGGTATGATTGGCTGGGTATCTCCAATTTACTTGAGGTTGCAGATCAAAACTTTCTGATGTTGAAAAGGCTTTCTTTACACATGATAGTCACAGTTGCCTGTTTACAATTACCATTTCTGTTTGCTTGTCGCGTTGACCTTAATTGCCCACAGAATGAATAACAAATAACTGTCTGGAGATTGGCTCTTCTTTTGGTTCTGTCCGCCATTCACTTGTAAAGGGCAGGACGTCCTGGCAGCTCCTTTGTCCAACTATAGGTGCAGGAAAAAAGATACATCCGCCAGTCAGATAAAGAAATGTCGCCGCAAAACTGTCATGATGTACTGTGATAGTATTCTGAATACAGTTTCTCTTGCTCAGTATCATATATTTCAGATTGATACATTTGCTTTATTTTTGTGTTTTATTCATCCCCTTGTATGAATATGGTGAGACTATTTTCTGAACAGAGGAATTCGCACACTGCTTTTACATGCGCAAGTTTCAATCGGCATTAAAGGGGCACTGACACATCAAAATCATATTTTTTTTTATTATCCGAAACGGTTGAAAACGATGCCGGGACATTACCCTCAAAATTTGAAATTTGGGAATTCAGTATTTGTGAAGTAAAAAAACAATTTCCAAATGCCGAATTCGAAGTTCCCGCGCGATCGGCGCCGGTGCCCTTGACGTCAAAAATTGCGGAGACCTGAGAGTACCCTTTCCTGTCACCACTCCCTGCTGTTGCCATGGCGACCCAAAGCGAGGAGGATAGGAGCGAGCGCCGGCTAGCGCCGGCGTTGCGGCGGACCGGTTTTGAGCGGTGTCGCCTGTTTTCCGTTGGAGGATACAAATCCAGGAGACGGCACCACAACGAACTCCCGATTTTTGGTATTTCAAAAAGAAGGGCCGTAGTGCGTTCGCAATTGCGTTAAAAAACATGTTTAGGATTGCCGTCATTAAATGTTATAAAGATGTTCGCCTACAAAGCTTCTAAATTTCCTGATTTTTGACGTCACCGATCAAAAGAAGCGAGGAGGCGAGAGGCGGGGAAAATCAAACGCCAAAAATAAAAAGGGCGCGCGTGCGCGCGGAAAAATTTTTTTTCGCGATGCGGTTTTTTTTTGCGTGTCTATGGCTGCAACTTGCATCGTTTTAGACAATAAAAATAAATACGACCTTTGGGGTGTCAGTGCCCCTTTAAAGTTGTGTGTTAATCTTATGTCGTCCATACAGACATCGAAAAACATCAAGCTCTCGGCGACTACAACCAAGTAGAGTACAGTGGTGTCATTGGTGCAAGTCATTTTGGAGCAGCAAAACGCACTCTCGGAGCACAAGTATATACATTTATTTTCATAGCCTAGCGCAAATACAACGTTAGGAGCTGGTCTGTACAAGGCAAACGATCCTCTCAGCCGAAATTGAGCATCCGGATGAATGGACACGTCAGCCGAAATGAGACATCTATCCGACCCCACAGGGACTGTTTGGTCTCAAAAGCGCACGCGAGAAGCCCAGACATTCATGACCGTGATGTCTGTCTTTGCCAGGGTGGCGGACGGTATAATACTATAGGATGATTTAGATTATGATATGTACATTAACGACCGAACCAATTTTAACTGATATGATTGGAAAATTCCAAACTAATATGATTGGAAAAATTAAAGACTACGTATATACACGTGAGCTTGCCCCCCGAGGTACGAGAGTGAGGCCGAAAAACTGCCTGGACCCTCTCTCTTCCCCTCCCCTCCTCTTTACAGGCGCATACACATATACACAGTTTTTAAACAAAGAAGGTGAAACGACGACGCACAGGCGCATAATGACCGACGTTTTCCCCTTTCTTCCAACGTCATCTCTCTCTCTCTCTTTCTCGCCTCAACGCCCGATCAATGCGATTAATAAACTTGATGAAATAACGGCGCGAAACATGACGAATGCGCCGAGAGAGCTATGCTTGTATAAATTCTGAAACAATCTGCCTGCAAAAAAACCAAACAAAAAAAGGTTAAGTTATTGTTACCGAAGTAGGGTACGTACCTCTCAAAGCAATTTGGAAGTAATTGTCGTACTTTCTAAAAGTAATGCGGAAGTGTAATTATTCACTTTTTTGGGGGCAAAATTGCGTTTCAGAAGTAATTTTTTTGAATGTTATTTGTCATAGGCCCCTGCATATCCGCGGATCATCCGCGGATATCCAATCCGCAGTAAAACTCGCGGGTGCGGATAAAAGTGAATCAGATTTGGCGGATTTCGGATCGGATACGGATGCCAGGGCCTGCGGATGCGGAGCAAGTGCGGATATCCGCGGTTCTGGTTCTACATTTTTGCCGAGCCCACGTGAGCGACCGCACAGGGTAGAGTGAATAGGGAGTTTTCGTAGACCGCGTTCTCCCCTCCGCTAAGCCCTCCGCAACGAAGAAGCCGCTACCGCGCCTGCGCGCCGATGGCCTTGGCTGTAGCAACCCGGATCTCGTAGCGGGTTGTGGAAAGCCGTTAGGGAGTTTTCGTAGATCGTTTTCGCCGCCCCGCAAGGCCCTCCGCAACCCGCTACGATAGCGGGAACTCCACAGTCCAAGGCTATCGGCGCGCAGGCGCAATAGCAACTTCTTCGTTGCGGAATGCTTAGCGGAGGAGGCAGCGCGGTCTACGAAAACTCCCTGTTGCGGGACAGCGGAAACGATCTGCGAAAACTCCCTAATAACTGATCAGATACTGTGAAGTGCATCATCGAATGTATTGCGGAAGCCCTTAGATAAAAGGTGCCAATCGGGGAGAAAATTGTTATTTACGTCAAGAAAGATTTAATTAGTACCGAAGATCGCTTTAGAACGTTCTATCTTGCCAAGGAAGCTGTCCCTAGAACAAGTAAATAATGCAGAAGAATCAGACATCCCGGGAAAGCGTGTTCTTGTTTAGCAGGAAAAGAGCGGAAAACGTTCTTTGGGGCAAAGAAAACCCAAAACGTACAAGCCACAAGTAAGTAGGAGCCTGCAAGTGGCTTCTTCGCCTACAAGAGGTAGCACGAGTTTCCGCACCTCATTATTGCAGCGCAGTTCGTGCATGCCACTCCAGCATCAAGTGCACCAACGGAGAGAGACTTCTCATTAGCAAGAATTAATTTAAAAAGCCCCTAAAAAGATTTACAGTCTAAGTGGGACGCGCGTGTCAAAAAAATTAATTTTACGCGAAAAAATACAATTTTTAGAGCAACATTGACTGTGCGAAATTTCTTTTAAATTCTGTGTGCAATGTCCACGAGTACAGTCTTTCCGCCCTCAACGAGATGGCCAAGCCCACAGTGAATAAGGCCCAAGCCGATCCACCTGCTCGAAATGCTGGGAGTGAAAGCAAGTGGAAAGGATGTGACGATATTCTGTTTCTCCTAGGATTTTATATTCGGGGGGGGGGGGGGAATAGGGGGTAGGGGTAGGAGGGGAGGGGGAGCGGAATTCAACGGCATTCGGATGATTAGATTATTCATCGCGTTCCGCCACCGCTTGCTTTGCGCCTGCTGCATGGGTGGTAACTTTGGTGCGCCCCCGAGTTTCCCACAAGCTTCAAGTCATTCTAAAATTGACTGATGTAGTGGTTTTCGATTATGTTCAGCATGTTCCTAATTGAAACCATATGATTATTTTTACAAATTAAAAAGTTAATTAAGGCAGTTTAGTTCATTATCCGACTTAACGCAAAGATTAGCCACCTATAGGATGTCCCCCTGTCCGTATAACTCACATGCCCAAACTCTATTCGTGCACCTTTTACGGATATTTTCTATTAATCTGTTCGAATGAAAATGGAACACCTCATATATATATATATATATATATATATACGAGAGAGAGAGTGAGGGAGGGAGAGAAAAGAATATTACACAAAGCACTAGGAACTGCCGAGAGAAACCTATCTTGGTTGGACCCGGTTTGACCAAGCGGCGGTCGACTTCTCGTGGCGGTTCAAGGTTTGTTAACACTGCACCGCAGCTGCTGTCCATTAAAGACATCCGCAATGCGACTGCACGTTTAAAAAAGATATCCTGGGAGAACCCTTCGCCCTCCTTTAACGGGAAACGCAGTGTCCTTCACCGACTTCGCTCTGCACGTCGCAGTAGCCGTGACGTCGGCATAGGCCTCAAGGTGCGAGTCTCCAAGGCTAGAGAACTGGAAGCCTCCGGCGTTATCGCTTAAGGAGGCCCGTTGCAGACATGCCGGGAGGAGGTCAAAAATGCGACGAAGGAAAGGCTTAAGCATGAGTCCAGTCGGGGGAATGACCAGACATGACACCGTGCTTAGTTTTTGAGGGGGTGTGATCTCCACTCGGTTACTTTCAGAACGGAAAAAAAAATATTTTTTTTTAAACCATCAAATAAATCAGGTATGTTTGACTTAAATTTAAAAAAAAAAACCTTTAAATCCGATTTTTTACTTGATTTAAATCAGTTTAATAGATCACTATAGCTAGAAAATAGTAATTATTTTTCTAAATTGATTGATCAATTAGTCCAATCACTGATAACGATTCGGAATAGCTTTAATTTACAACGTTTTATTTGTCTAATGCCCGCCCATACTATTTCAAAAACAATTTTTTTTAGTGCAATAGGGCATTGCGTTTCTAGTTTTTGTTTCTCTCTTTGACGTTTTGGTTTAGGGTCCTTCATTTTCGGGTCTCCTATATTCTCAAAAATCGGTAAAAATCGGGCACTTTGTTCCAAGCTGGTAATCGGGGAGAAATCGGGTTTTTCAATAAATTATTCTGGAATTTAGGATTTTCAGGTTATATTTACAAAGATATAAGTATAATTAACAATAATGAGTATTAATTAGTTTTAATATACCTTGTTGTTGATCTTTTTTTTTTTCTGCTATTAAGTCATTGAATTACACGAAATAGTACTAGAACGAGGCTAGAGCTCAGCTTTTCGATTTTCTTATAATCCTTGTTGCTTACGTAATCTTCTGCATGCGCAGCATCTCTACATACAACTTCGTTGTGTATGTCTCTTTTTTTTTTTTAATATCTGAATTGGCAGAACGTTTTCTCAGCACCGCAGCTTACGTGTACATTCGTAATGCACAGCATTATTACTTTATCTCGACAGGATCAAAAGATATGTTGTTCCTTTCGAACCAAAGTCGTGAAAGTAAATTGCCATGTTTGGGAAAAGAGCGTGTTGGTTCAAGTGATGGAAGAAGAAAAAATAAACAACTAACACTGGGACAACAGAACCACATCTTTCATCTTTCTTTGAAAGATGTGGTTGTGTTGTCCCAGTGTTAATTGTTTATTCTTTCCTCTTCCATAAATCGTCATCCTTCGCTTTTTTTTCTTCTTTTTTTTACTAGTTGAAACAAAAATAAAGGAAGAGCAACAGATACCTTACAATAGACATAACAACGACATTTTTGGACTCGACCTATGTAACTGCATTTACCTGAAGCCAACAGCATCTATAGGTTCGTTTCCGAGGTCTGGAGCTAGCGCATGTGTTCCCCCCCCCCACCCCCCCCCCCTACCAATTCCATTTGCCTCCTAGAAAATATTTTCCGGTAGAGTAATTTGTAAAGTTCTGCAATTAAATTACCAGATTTGGGGAAAGTTTAACCCGATTTTCAAGAAACATGTTCGGGGTGTAAATGTCGGGAAATGTCGGGTGTTACCCGAAAACGAAGGGCCCTAATTATATGGTGCATTAGGACGTTACGTGACAGACAAACGGAGTGAAAAATGGAAATAAAGCTCAACGTTCCGATTTGCTCAGAAGAGCACTTCTTTTGCTGAAGTTCAGCCGTGTTTAAATATTTCTTGCTTGATGGTTATTTGATGTAAATTAAAAACAAATGCAAATAGAAACCATCAAACAATAACTGAACGGTAATTATATATATATATATATATATATATATTTCGATTATTTTGCGGGAAAGGTTGGATTTAAATTATCATCACTATTTAAATCATATTGATTTTTATTCTTTATCCTGGGCTTATTTTCAACTCGAGTATCCAGCGGAACGGAAGGCGTCCAGCTTCGTTTCGTGCATAGAAAATGGACCGCGAAGTCGTTACAAATCCCTGGATAATTGGCTGTAAAATTGCTCTCACTAAGATATATCTCACGCGCGATAACCATTCGGCATAAAGCGAAAGTGTGAAGGCGAGCTGGTTAGGAAACACGATAATCAAAACTCTGAGACACGGAGAAAAAAAAATAAAGACCTAAAATTTCAGAAATACAAAAGTACGATATCTACACATCATTTGGTG